>NC_136987.1:26136510-26141510 GCF_032717465.1 Coenobita brevimanus | reverse complement strand
TCTTTCTTTCTTTCCTTCCCTCTACTGGTGACTCTACACTGAGTGACAAGCCAAATGGTTTCCTGTACACCAGGAAACCATTTACGACGCTGGGTGGTAACCATATAACCAAATTATGACACCTGGTGGTTCAGTGGGTAATTAAGGCGCTCCAGTCGGACTGAACCTGTTCAGGTTTATATCCAAGGGGTTGTTGAGGTTTATTGCTCACGTAATGCCACTCAGGGATGAATGAGGCTGGTCACTCTCATCTTAAATGTCAGGACCAACTTGCCTAGCCCCGGGCTCCTACGCACCTCGTGGGGCAACACAGGGTTAGATGATGATGATGATTACTAATATTATTACCAGCTGCTATAGCGAAGCTGGTATTGTTTTAAATGTGTGTGTGTGTGTGTGTGTGTGTGTGTGTGTGTGTGTGTGTGTGTGTGTGTGTGTGTTAGTACGATAGCTTCGCAACCGCTCAAAATATCATCACAAAATTGTACAAGTTTGTAGTATGGATAAAAATCTACAAGTTCGAAATTGGTGAAGGTAGGTCAAGGTCAAGGTCATATTCCGAGCCGCGCTAGATATGTATCGGCTGGCGGCTGGTGTGATTCCCCCCATCGGGAGGCCTCTAGTTATTGTTATTATTGTTATTTCTAGCCTGGTCTATCTATCTATCTGTCTACCTATCTATCTATTTATCTATCTGTCTATTTATCTATCTGTCTGTCAAATACGGATATCGCTACATAAGGTGAGTGGATGGTATACACTAGACAGACTGATAGATACACGGATAGACGGAGAGAGAGAATCAGTGTCAAAACATTCACGTTATCAAGTTGACCTATTTATGTATGTATGTGTCTGTCCATCTATCCAATATATCTACCACTACATCAGGTGAGTGGATGGTATGTACCAGAGAGAGAGAATCAGTGTCAAAACATTCACGTTATCGAGTTGACCTATTTATGTATGTATGTGTCTGTCCATCTATCCAATATATCTACCACTACATCAGGTGAGTGGATGGTATGTACCAGAGAGAGAGAATCAGTGTCAAAACATTCACGTTATCGAGTTGACCTATTTATGTATGTATGTGTCTGTCCATCTATCCAATATATCTACCACTACATCAGGTGAGTGGATGGTATGTACCAGAGAGAGAGAGAGAGAGAGAGAGAAATACTGGTCTTAATATATTTTTGCATCTATCTATCTATCTATCCAATAAAGCTATAGTAACATCAGGTGAGTGGATGGTATACACTAGATGGGAAAACAGCGATCAAGAAAAAATATTGGTTTTTAATATACTTTTGCATCTATGTATCTATCTATGAAATAAATCTATCACTACATCAGGTGAGTGGATAGCACGTACTAGACAGAGAAATATATTGATACCTTTAATCCATTTTGCATCTATTTATATATCTATCAATCCAATAAATCTATCACTACATCAGATGAGTGGATGGTACGTACTGGTATTGGTGGATATCTATATATCCATCAAGTGCAGCTGTCTATCTATTTACCTCTCTATCTACACACTACATCTATTTACCTATCTATTCAATAAATCTATAACTTTATCAGGTGAGTGGATGGTATATGTACTAGATAGACAGACATAGATAGTGAAAAAATCAACATCAGTAATTCAACAAATTCACAAGTAATCTATCTATTTTTGCATCTACCTACCTGTCTATCTAAAAAATATCCCAACATCAGGTGAGTGGATGGTACGTACTAAAGATGGATGGACAGACAGGCAGACAGGCAGAGATCCATTTTTATCGATAATTTATTGAAAAAGTGTATTTATGTATTTATCTGTCTATATATTTATCTATCCAGTAAATCTATCACTACATTAAGTGAATGGATAGTACGTACTAGTTATATAGGTAGACAGACAGATAGATAGATAGAGAATTGCTATTTATCATGTATTAATCTATTTTTACGTCTATTAATCTATCCAATTCATATATCGCTACATCAGGTGTGTGGATGGTACGTACTAAATAGACAGACAAAGAAAAAAAATATTGATGTCTTTTAATGTATTCTTACATATCTGTCTATCCAATAAATCTATCACTACATCAGATAGACAGACAGATAGATAGACAGATAGACATGGATGGACAAAGAAAACTCAAATCATTCTTATTCATCAGATTGAAGGTTGATCTATTTTTGCGTCTATATATCCGATAAATCTATCACTACATCAGATGAGTGGATGGTAGCCACGACAGACTGAAAGTTTTTTTTTTTTTAATTTCATAGTTAATCTATCTATCCTTCTCTTCCACCTGTCTATCTGTCCAATAAATCTATCGCTACATCGGGTGAGTGGATGGTACGTAGTGAGCAAAATGCGTGTCCACATTCGTCTTGGTAGGTAGGCTGAAAAGTGAATGAGGCGTATGTATCTATCTTTGATTATCGATAGATTAAAGGTGAACTGATAACCTGTTTGTAGGTCATGTGGAAAGATTAGATAATAATAATAATAATAATAATAATAGTAGTAGCAGTAGTAGTAGCAAATAATAATAATAATAATAATAATAATAATAATAATAATAATAATAAATTTCAACTCACCCTGTGTCCATACCAGGGATAGTTTCCTTTTTCCGACACTTGTGCCACTTGCCTCGCCTCCACAGTAATCCAGTCTGTCCATTCATCACGGCAAACACAATCGTTAACGTCCAATAAAAGGGATATAATGCCCGAGCTAGGCAACTATGGCCATATAGCCCCGCTAGGTTACAGGAGCGCGCTACCACTCCCGGCACGACAGTCCCGGACGAGGCTCAAACTCGCAATCCCCCGATCACGATTCCGATGCACTACCACTGAGCCACCGTGCCCCCAACGTCCAATTAAAGGAAAACGCAAAGTTAGTACGAGCTGTGCACACCAACATCCCCCCAATTCCTGACTCGGGGGGTGACTGACTGCCCGATGGTCTGTAACCAGGGATGTTCTGCCCAGAGACCCAATATATCGTACCGTAGCATGAAAATTATCGTATATTACCCTAAAATTATCGTACAGGTAAATTTTCAATTAAAACAAGTTACCAGACGAGATGGTGTGTAAAGAAAGTATGATGAAATGGTAAATGTAGACGGGGCATCATGAGCTTGACTGAGTCAATCCAGGAGAATCACAATTAGGTGAATACAAACTAGTAATTAAGACGGTACATTACTTTTGCCTTCCTTACACTCACGTTTCCCGGTAAGAAATTAAGAATATCCTACAAAGCTTTATGTATACCAGCATATCAACTGTACTTACGACTTTACTGAAGTCCTATACAAAGTTGCAGAGTGGGTAGTGGGTACAGCAGCACTACAGCTTGGCCAGGGCATTGAACCAGACCACTACCAAGCACCAAGTAAAGTTTGAACTTCTAAGTCCTTGACATTTATGGGGTCGGCCGGGCTTGGCCCTGACCTCCCATGGGACTGGGAGGGGAAAGGAATTTCGTGAGTGACTCAGGGGAAGCGTAGGTTACTGGGGTGTGGGCACAATGAACCGTGTGGCGGGAATAGTGAGTGTTGTTAACCTGCAGTATATATATATATATATATATATATATATATATATATATATATATATATATATATATATAAATCTAGGGAAGCTGAAATAGACAAAAATTATCGTATATTTTGAATGTGATATCGTACATCGTACAAGCATCCCAAATTATAGTACAAATACGATAATTATCGTACGTAGTGGTCTGCACCGCTGCGTCTCAAGGGTCACGTGACCAAGGCAACATTGTGCCTGAGATTCCTCCAGTTAAATTTATGACGATTAAAACCAATATTACACGATTTTTTTACCCATGTTTTAAATCAGTAAGTGATACAACAGCTTTTACTTGATAGGACCATAATGGAAAGAAAGAAATAAAGTAGAAAATATTACCATCGTAGTGTACGTTGGTCGTTTCTTTTAAAAGACTGCATCTCCGGCAGCTTCCTTCAGGTGCACCATCACTCAACATGAATTACTTTTTAAATCTTTGAATGTTTACAGGTAATGTCTTGATTATTTCTGACGTGCTTGTAATGAACAATGGTAGAGTTTATTTATCTTTAGGGAGGTTATTGGTTCTGTGAACCTTATTTACCGTAGTTCAGAGGCTAAATAAGACGATGCTACTGCCCTGCATCCTCACCACAGCATTCCCTCGAGACTGGCGCCATTTCTGCGTCAAGATCTTGTTACTGTTTAACAAACAAGATGTAAATATGGGAAAATAAGCCAGAGGATGAGAATTCTGAGATTATACTTGACAGAAATGCAAGAAAATGCTTACGGGACACCCAGATTAAACAAATACGTCCAACAAATGACTACTAAAAGCAAAACACATCTCAGGAAGTTGGCGTTAACGGTCAGCGCCTGCAACTTGGCGCCGCTGTCCTTGCAATGTGTCCTTGAAATGTTTGGACGGTTAAAGGCAGTTGTGGCAGTGTTGGCGCGTCCTTTGCAATAGGTCAGTGATAATAGAGGTTGCACTTAACCCTTTCCCTGCTGCTGCACAAGGCGTCTGTTGTCATCTGATGCAACTGGCCAATTTGACATCTGCAATACTGAGTCCTGCTGCCATAACATTCAACCAGCTTTAGTTATCAGGTAGCAATGAGTCTCCTTGGTTACTAGTCAAACCCCACCTCAAATCTAACTTACTTGGCCATCTACTGTAACTACTGCTATCAAATATTACCAAGACTACTACTACTACTACTACCACCAACGCTATTACTACTACTACTACTACTACTACCACCACCAACGCTACTACTATTAATACTACTACTATTACTACTAACACCAATGCTATTACTACTACTACTACTACCACCAACGCTATTACTACTACTACTACTACTACTACTACCACCAACGCTACTACTATTACTACTACTACTACTACTATTACTATTACCACCAAC
>NC_136987.1:26046510-26131510 GCF_032717465.1 Coenobita brevimanus | reverse complement strand
AGAATGGTAAGAAGGTAGGTAGGTAGATAGAAAAGTAGGTAGGTAGGTAGGTAAGTCGGTAGGTAGGTAGGTAAGTCGGTAGGTAGGTAAGTCGGTAGGTAGGTAAGTAGGAAGGTAGGTAGGTGGGAAGGTAGTTAGGTAAGTAGATAGATAGAAAAGTAGGTAGGTAGGAAGGCAGGTAGGTAGACAGTTTTCTGTCTATCTATCTATCAGTCTATCTATCTGTTTATCTGTCTGTCTATCTATCTGTCTCTCTATCTATCTATTTCTTCCTCTCCATTAAAATTTCCTTCAAGTGTAGCCACCCTGTTTATTTCAAGTACTGACTCTATCTATCTATGTATCTATCTGGACCTATTTATCTATCTGAGTATCTATCTGGACCTATTTATCTATCTGTGTATCTATCTGGACCTATTTATCTCTGTGTATCTATCTGGACCTATTTATCTGAGTATCTATCTGGACCTATTTATCTATCTGGACCTATTTATCTGAGTATCTATCTGGACCTATTTATCTATCTGAGTATCTATCTGGACCTATTTATATCTGTGTATCTATCTGGACCTATCTGTATCTATCCCTCACACGTCACCACCTCCCTCACCCCATTAATTGCAGCTTTATATCTATCTATTTATCTACCGTACCTATCTATCAATCTATTTATCTATCTGTCTATCTATTTATCTATATATCTGGAGCATTTTATCTATCTATCTGCAGCTATTTATCTATGGATTTAAGTCCTACCTTCTTATAAAATTTCCATTCCAATTTTTCTCTTCCTATCCACTGTAAATGTTGACTATCTGTCTATCTGTCTGTCTATTTATCTATCTAGTATCCGTATATCTTCCTATATCTACCTATCTATCTATCTACTTATCTACCCATCAATCTATCTTTAAAATGTCCTTGTCATGTCATCAGTTCTCTCGCCTCCTTTTTTTTTTTTTTTTTTTTTTTTTTTTTTTATGTGCTCGATTCATGGCATAGGCTACACATCCTGCTGCCAAGGCCCAGTAGTCCTCCTACATACCATACACCTCTACATGTCACCACTTCGGCACTAACACCCACCGTCCATATTGAATACATGCTGGGGCTGTCTCATACAGGACTGGTGTATTGGTATTAACGGGGGTATTTTTATGGCACTAACACCCACCGTCCATACTGAATACATGCTAGGGCTGTCTCATACAGGACTGGTGTATTGGTATTAGCGGGGGTATTTTTATGGCACTAACACCCACCGTCCATATTGAATACATGCTAGGGCTGTCTCATACAGGACTGGTGTATTGGTATTAGCGGGGGTATTATTATGGCACTAACACCCACCGTCCATATTGAATACATGCTAGGGCTGTCTCATACAGGACTGGTGTATTGGTATTAGCGGGGGTATTTTTATGGTACTAACACCCACCGTCCATATTGAATACATGCTAGGGCTGTCTCATACAGGACTGGTGTATTGGTATTAGCGGGGGTATTATTATGGCACTAACACCCACCGTCCATATTGAATACATGCTAGGGCTGTCTCATACAGGACTGGTGTATTGGTATTAGCGGGGTTATTTTTATGGCACTAACACCCACCGTCCATATTGAATACATGCTAGGGCTGTCTCATACAGGACTGGTGTATTGGTATTAGCGGGGGTATTTTTACATGTCGGCGGGTCTTCTGGTAGATCAGTAAAGTCTGTTTTACATGAAATTCAAATCCTTAAACTGTTCCCTGCCCCAGCCAGGAATCGAACCTGGGTCCACTAGGATGGCAGGCCGCCTCTCTACCGATGCAGCCAGCGCCTCCCCCTATTGGACAGACACATAATTAAGTAGACATTTAGGTAAAATAAATGATGGAGCCTTTTAATCAAGTTTTCATCTATTTTTGCAAATATTTATAGCGATCCACTTAATAAATCTGTCACTACATCAGGTGAGTGGATAGTACCTATTTGATAGACAGACAGGGAGGAAGCCAGGTAGAGAAAATAAATATTAATAGCATTTAAACAACTTTTAATCTATTTCTGCATCTATCTATATGTACTTAATAAATCCATCACTACATCGGGTGAGCGGATGGTATGTACTTGATAGACAGATATGTAAGTAGACTGACAGGTCGAGAACATATATGTCGATGCCTTTTAATAAACTTTTTATCTATTTTTGCATCTAACTACCGGTATGTGTATCTATCTAATAAATCTGTCATTACATCGGGTGAGTGGATGGTACCTTCAATACAGGTAGACAGGTAGGCAGACAGACAGGTAGAGAAAATAAATATTGATGCCGGTGCCTTTTAATCAACATTTAATCTAATTCTGCCACTATCTATAACTATAAATCTAATAAATCTATCTCTACATCAGGTGAGTGGATGGTAGTAGGTAGACAGATAGACAGGTGCGTAGAAAGAGATAAAGAGGAAATACATTTTTATGCCTTTTAATAAACTTATAATATATTTTTGCAACTATACATATGTCTGTATCTAATAAATGTCACTACATCGGGTGAGTGGATGGTACCTACTACATAGATAGATAAGAAGGTAGAAAGACAGGTACAGAAAATATATATTGATGCCTTTTACTCAACTTTTTATCTTTTTTTTTTCTTTTTGCAAGTATCAATAGGTATCTAATAAATTCATCACTACATCGATTGAGTGGATGGTACCTAGTAGACAGATAGACAGATAGGAAACAGAAAATAAATATTGATGCCGTTTAATCAACTTTTAATCTATTTTTACAACTATGTAAATGTAGGTATCTAAAAAATCCGTCACTACATCGGGTGAGTGGATGGTGCCTAATGGATAGGTACGTACAGAGGTAGGGAGATAAAAAAGTAATGCCTTTTAATCATCTTTTAATCTATTTTTGGAACTACCTATCGGTAACTATCAAGTAAATCGGTCACTACATCGGATGAGTGGATGGTACCTACTAGGTAGATAGATAGTAGGTAGACAGACTGGTGGAGAAAATAAATATTGATGCCTTTTATTCAACTTTTAATCCGTTTTTCCAACTATCTTTATGTACAGTACCTATCAAATAAATTTATCACTACATTGGATGAGTGGATCGTATCTGTTTAAACTCTTCCCACCACAATGAATTAATAGGTGTTTAGTGAGACTGCTTTTCCAACCAAACTGGTTACCACATTTATCACACTTGAAATTCTTCACTCCTGAATGAATTAATAGGTGTTGAGTGAGACCAACCTTCTGTGCAAATAATTTACCACATTCATCACACTTGAAATTCTTCACTCCTGAATGAGTTATTAAGAGTTTGGTGAGATTTGCCTTCTCTGTAAATCATTTACCACTTTAGGCACACTTGAAATTCTTCACTCTTGAATGAATTAATAGGTGTCTGGTGAGATTTCGCTTCATTGTAAATCGTTTACCACATTCATCACACCTGAAATTCTTCACTCCTGAATGAATTAATAGGTGTCTGGTGAGATCACACTTACGTGCAAATAGTTTACCACATTCATCACACTTTAAATGCTTCACTCCTGAATGACTTAATAGGTGATTAGTGAGACCATCCTTCTGTGCAAATAGTTTACCACATTCATCACACTTGAAATTCTTCACTCCTGAATGAATTAATAGGTGTTTGGTGAGATTACTCCGACGTGCAATTAGTTTACCACATTCATCACACTTGAAATTCTTCACTCCTGAATGAATTGATATGTGTTTAGTGAGACTATTCTTCTGTGCAAATAGTTTACCACATTCATCACACCTGAAATTCTTCACTCCTGAATGAATTAATAGGTGTCTGGTGAGCACACGCTTATGTGCAAATAGTTTACCACATTCATCACACTTAAAATTCTTCACTCCTGAATGACTTAATATGTGATGAGTGAGATTATTCTTCCGTGCAAATAGTTTACCACATTCATCACACTTTAAATTCTTCACTCCTGAATGAATTAATCGGTGTTTGGTTAGACCATCCTTCTGGGCAAACAGTTTACCACATTCATCACACTTAAAACTCTTCATTCCTGAATGAAGTAATAGGTGTTTGGTGAGTTCACTCGTACGTGCAAATCGTTTACCACATTCATCACACTTGAAATTCTTCACTCCTGAATGAATTAATAGGTGTTTGGTGAGATCACCCTTCTGTGCAAATAGTCTACCACATTCATCACACTTAAAATTCTTCACTCCGGAATGAATTAATATGTGAAGAGTGAGACTATCCTTCCTTGCAAATCGTTTACCACATTCATCACACTTAAAATTCTTCACTCCTGAATGAGCAACAGCATGTCGGATAAGATGGCTCTTAAAAGGAAATGTTTTATCACACTCTAAACATCTGAACTGCTTAACTTCAGCTGAGGACACTGTGTCCAGGACAGTCTCATTGTCACTGAGGAACATTTTGTCACCCACCTCACACTCTACCTTTACATCTGGTTCTTCCTTTACCACCTCCAGTATTTTGTCATCCACCTCACACTCCACCTTTACATCTGGTTCTTCCTTTACCACTTCCATTATTTTGTCACCCACCTCACATTCTAACTTTACATCGGTTTCTTCCTTTACCACCTCCATTTTTCTGTCACCCACTTCACACTGCAACTTTAGACCTGGTTCTTCATTTACCACCTTCATTATTTTGTCATCCACCTCATACTCAAATTTACATCTGGTTCTGCTTTTGCCACTTGCACTATTTTGTCACCCACCTCAGACTATATCTTTACATCTGGTTCTTCCTTTATCACCATAAGATTCCCCCAGACTCTCTTATTTCCTGCCATAAACTAGTCTCCACTGCACAATATTGCTGATACAGAGGTCATTATTACTGAACAATAACTGCTTCTGCACTTGCAAGAACTATGTAACCATATTTTTAAATAAACATTTTACTGCTGAGTTTTAAGCTGTTAATGCAGTCTAAAATACCCACTGGGTTCCTTATTTTACCAGTTCTTATCCAGTGTCTATCTAACAGTTGCACAGCAGTAAATACAAAGGATATCACAACAGCTAAATGATCCTGGATCAACTCCTACCACTCATCCAGTGACTCATACTTCTTACAATGAAAGACATTATGAACAGAGAGTATAAGCTACATATATTTGGAACAGGCACCTCATGTAGGATGTACAATACTGTACTGAGACAACACAACATGTGCCTCTATATTTATCAACATTTTACCATGTATATATTACTCAGGTGGCTCTCTGATGACCACACTACTTGGGTCTACTTTGCAGAGTCAATTTCAGCTGTGGACCTGCAACAAGAGCTGCCATTAGACAAAAATCTCTGTGAATTCAAAAACACTGCCCAGTGAGCCCTCATTTTGCATGTATCTAGTCCTTGAAAAAAATTAATCTACATTTTAGCAGGCAGGCTTAGCAGAGAAATTTGAAGAGTGAGGTCATTAATGTAAAGGGCTGGTTATATGAGTGGGAAAGTGAGGCTGGTATGGTACAGTCAGTGGCAGCAGAAGTGTTAGGCATGGTGGGTAATTCAGAAACAAGGGTGGTCAAGGATGAGATGAAGTTAGATGATAGTGATGACTTCCACGCAGTTAAGGGATGATGCAAAGTTATGAAACAATGATAGGAGTGTGTCTATCTAGAAAAGAGGAAATGTCCCCCCGAGCTAGACCTTATTAGATCATATAGCCCTGCTAGGTGACAAGAGGGCGCTACACCTCCCAGCATGGCAGCTACTGGGCGTGGCTTGAACTCACAACCCCCTGGTCCCGAGTTCAACACTCTCCCACTGAACCACCCTGCCCACTATATCTATCCAAAGCCAAACCATAAACCCTTAAGGGGTGACTGTTTGTCTTTGAGTTAGTGGTTTTACTAGTCCAGCGGACAAGGTGAACAATCGTTCACTTTTTCAGGAAAACATTAAATTTTGCACAGTTATAGAATGGACCCATACAATCATTTTTTGAGATAAATCCCCCAAGTTTTGGACCCCTGGTGGTCGCCATCTTGGATTTCAGAATGGCCACCTTTCAACCTATATTTTCTTCAATAACTCCAATTATGATAGACATAATTCCAATGGCTAACCCAGGTTTTTAGGGTCTGGCACTTGAATGGAATGATTTTTTGACCCAGCAAAGGTCGGCCATCTTGGATTCCAAAATGGTTGCCTTTGAACCCCTATTTTCTTCAATAACTCCAATACTATGATAGACAGCAACATAATTCCAATGTCTAACCCTATGTTTTCAGGGTCTGGCATTCCAATGGAATCATTGTCCGATGTGGAAGGTTGGCCATCTTGGATTTCAAGATGGCTACCTGCTGAAGCCCATTTCCGTTATAACTCTGATACAATGGCAAACATCTATTGCATGTCTTTTTGATCAAATTCAGATATTAAAATATTATCCATCGCAATCACATAATGACATACACAGCAAGTTAGCCTTGTAGTAATTGCAGTTCCCTTTGCAAGCAGTATTACAGTGGCAACTGATTAATTCTGAGCAGGTGTTCTGGACAACTATCGTCGAGGCGCGTGACTCTGAGGTTGTTGCTATCGTGACCTGGCAACCTACCATTCAAAAGTGCGTCTGATTTCGTGTACAATATGAGACACATGTTATTCGTGTATAATATATTCGTGTATAATATATTCATGCATAATAATATGATTCGTGTATAATGTGATACGAAATTGGACGCACAGTTTGAATGATAGGTTGCCAGGGTATGATACAGACAACCTCAGAGTCGTGCGCCGCAATTATAGCAACTTTGTCCTTACAGGGTGCCATGTACTGCTGAGTTTCTGCCAACCCCAGACAGATGATGATGGGAGCTCTGGTTGGGAAACTATAGCTTGCCCCAAACATGTCTATCCTGGTATGATGCTCTTTTGATAAGTTCCTCAAGAGTATCAGCTGTGGGCAGAATGTGTTCAATTGTCCTTCCTCTCCTCGGGAATAAGAACCTGTGCATGTCATTCACAGATTTCAAGTCCATTGTCCTGTCATACGCCATTGCCACAAACTGTTCTAGTTTGTGGAGTTCATTGGAGACAGACACAGGTTTGGTGGAGAGTATGAAAACTGGCTATGATGTCAGGAAACACCTCCCATGGTTTCCAGGCTGTCATCTTCCCTTTGTTGGCAAAGAATGACACGGTATCACAACCCATGAAGGCAAGAAAAAAAGGCCAATGCCTCTGCTTTCCTGCACCCAAGAGCTGACAAAGCCAATATGCTGCAACCGCTACCTCTTTCCGCCCCAAATCCACCCAGCCATTCCACTCAACTCACGCCAAAACCCGCAGATCCAACTACTTTAGCACCATAAAATCACTGCACACATAGATGAACATACCAACTGATATAACTTTTGTGTGTCTTGTAAGACAGACTTGAGAATGAACCTGTAGTCTCTGAACTGAAAGAAAATGGTGTAAATGTACTTCATACTCAACTCTGCAGAAATGGCCTCTCATATACCGGTATGTGGAGAAGAGCCAAACAAGTTGGGCTTTTATATTTCAGTTTTTTATATTCACTTTTTACATTCATTATGTTTATACCTACCAACAGCTGGCTCTGAAATCATTTTCCAGTCAGAATATTCAAAACATTGAGCCTGATTAGAATTAAAATGAAATTAACTAAGATAACTGAAAATGTGATATGGCTTCATGGCAGTACCTTCTTTTCAATATGGAAGGCAGCAAATGACAAAAGTCAATTTACAACAAACATGTGTTTAGGGTATTTGACAATCCAGTAAGAACAGACCTGAAACAGTCCTGGCAATGGTTGTGCTACATGACAGATCTCTAACCCTAGAAAATACAAGTGATGTGTTTTGAGTATAAACTTCACAGAACTGGACTGCCATCTTGGACTACAAGATGGCCAACACCACATGTTCATGAAAGTAATTCCACTGGATTCCTTGGCCCTGAAAAGGTAGGTTTGAAGCAGATGGGAATGGTAATGCTTTGGTGGACATCTGTGCTGGTAAGGGGTTGGCAATAGCCAACACCTACTTTCGGCATAAGATGATCCACAGGTATACATGAAGAGTAATGAGGAGGATGGATGGTGAACTTGTTGAACGAAAGGCAAATGATAAACTACGTGTGTGTGGATGAGTGAATGAGAAGACAAGTGTTGGATGCAAGAGTGTGGAGAGGGTGGGGGAATGGAGTCTTGGACCATCACTTAGTGATGGCCAAGGTAAGGCAGCAAAGAAAATGGTTGAAGAGACGAACGGGAAGCCAGGAGGAATCAACTTCTGTGAGAAGAGTGGAGAATTTGCAAGATAGTGAGAAAATGGCAGAGTATAAGAGCATAGTGGAAGAAAGATTGGGAAGGTATGAGCTAGAGCAGATGGAAGGGGTGGAAGACGTATGAAAGATATTCACGGAAGAGATAGGCGTAGTGTATGAGGTGGTTTGAGGAGTGAGGAGGAGATGCAAGGGTGTGCAAGGGACAGCATGGTGGAATGATGAGGTGAAACCAGCTGTGGAACAAAAGAAGAAGGCATATAGTGAATGGTTAGCGAGTAGAGGTAGGGGAGAAGATGAGAGAGAGAAGAGAGAGGTATATGTGAGTAGGAGGAGGGAGGTAAAGAGACTGGTGAAGGAGAGTAAGAAGAAAGTGGATGAAGAGTTTGGGAGGAATGTGAGTGTGAAATGGAGGGAGAGTAAGAAATTGTTTTGGAAGGAGGTAAAGAAAGTAAGGCAGTGTGAAAGGGGAAATAGTAGGAGAGTGAAAGATAGGAATAATAGATTGTTGGTGGAGAAGAAAGAGAACCTGAGGAGATGGAAGGAGCACTCTGAGGATTTGTTGAATGTGGAGAGTGGGAGCAGTGAGAGTATAAGTGGTTGGGGAATGGCTGGGAGAAGAAGAGAGGAGGGGGGAAGAGATCAGTAGGGCAGAAGTAGTGGAAGCAATGAAGATCAAGATGGGAATCTATCTATCTATCTATAACCCTCCCCCAAACTCACCCCCCCCTCCCTCATATACCTCTCAACTCCATCCCTCCACCTCATCCTCGGTCTACCCCTTCCTCTCCCTCCCTCCACCTCACCTACATACACCCTCTTAGTCAGTCTTTCATTCTCCATTCTCTCCACATGTCCAAACCACCTCAGTGTATTTCTCCTAATCTTCTCAACCACATCCACATCTACCCCACAACGTTCCTTCACTTCTTCATTCGTCAACCTGTCCCTCCACGTCACTCCACATGCTCCTCTCAAGTAACTCATTTCCACTGCTCTCACTCTTGACTTGTTCCCCTCTTGCAAGGTCCACGCCTCGCTTCCATACGTCAGGGTAGGGATCACAATACCATCATGCAGTGACTTCTTAACTTCCATACTCACCTCCCTATTTCTCATCACTGCTTTCAGTGTACCAACAACCTTCCTTCCCTGCCGTACCCTTTCAAGTACTTCATCCCCCAAAGTTCCATCCTTACTCATCACACTACCCAAGTACTTGAATGCACTTACATTCTCCATATCCTCACCATCCAACCTCACTGCACACTCTGTGACTTCATTCCTCTCAAACACCATAACTTTACTTTTGTTTACATTAACTTTCAGCTTCCTCCTCCTACACACTGTCCCAAATTCATTCACCAAACCTTGCAACTCCCATTCATCTTCACTCAACAATACTGTATCATCAGCAAACAGCAACACAGGAAGCTTCCAAATCTCAACCTCATTCATTAGGGCCAGCCCCACATCCACTGCCCTACCTTGCACCTCCTTTACAACCCCATCCATATATATATTAACCCCTTAACCGCGGGGCGTCACTTTCGTGACGCTTGGGAGCAAGGGATCATACCGCGGGGCGTCGCTTTTGTGATTCTGTGTTATTTTGAATTCACCCGGGCTTCCAAGTGGGGGCTTGTACCATCTATCAGTACTGCCAATGTCCAACACTAGTCAGCACTCCTAATCTCATCTGTACTCCCATCCATTGTTGACAATTTAGCCATTTCTCCCCATTCTTGACTCCCCTCCCTACCCCCCCTCCATTATCCTATCCTCTCGCCTGCCTGGCCGTGCTACGCTAAGTAAATCTTCCCTGGAATTTTTCACTGATTTCATCTATTGAAATAAGCCCTATGTCCTATTCTTATACCAAATAATATATACAAGAAAGAAATAAGGTAAGTGAGAGTGCCATACACCTGGAATTGGCTAATTATCACCTGACAACACCTGACGTGCACTCGTTCGCTAATTTTCGCTGTTTTTTTCCCCTTGAAATATGCCGTATAATCTATTTTCGTAATAAATATACATGTAAGGAGGGAAGGGAGAAGCCTAAGTGATATTTACATTCACCTGGAACTACCTAATTTATAATGTATTGTCTAGATTTCCTGCCAATCATTTCAGTGCTAGACATAGCTGTTTCAAGAGCTAACATTGGTAGCACTGAATATCCCCTAAGTAGGCCTCTACCCCGGCCCTCCGTTATCAGTTTACTCTCATCTTCCGAAGTGAGGGAACTTATGTTTCTTCTTGCTGACTTCAGGGACTTTTTCACCCCCATGCAAAGGGCCCTGTGACCTTTACCCCCTACTAAACCTCGTGTGGAAAGAGGTAAAGGGCTGACAATTGATAAAAGAGTGACTACGATCTTTCTATTGAGTAAAACAGTGCAAGTGGAATTGTAAATAATGTGTAAATAATGTGTAAACAGCAAGTGAAAGTAATGAATGTAAATATACGTGAACAGTGGAAAATAATTTTATAAGTTACTTCAAGTGACAGTGCATAACACAGTGTAAATAAAATAGAAATGTAAATAACGTAAATAAAATAGAGAACGTAAATAGAAATGTAAATGAGTAGTATTGTAAGAATACGAGTATATACCCTAGGAGTAATGAAAGTGAAAGTTTCACTCTAGCATGTCTGAATACTATGAGTTATGAGAGTGAAGATGAAAGTGACATTCACTCTCAATGCTAGTATACAGGACGAGAAAGTGAATGCTACGTATTTTACTGGAAGAAATTGAATCCCTACAGTGACAATAAACTAATACTACTGAAGGAAACTTATGGATAAAGACTGTAGATATATATAAGTGTTATATAGTAATAGAAATATAAAGTGTGAGGGGTTTTATGAATAATAAATGACAGAGTACCAAGAGCGAACTAGTGCCAGTGCGACAGTCAGACACGCTCGTAATTTTCATTACTTTTTTTTTTGGGAGTATGGATCCCAAACTACTTGAAAATCATAGAGTAGTGTTTATAGTGTTAATATCTGGCTGTGGTAATCATATTACGGGTTGTCGGGAAGTGTAAAGTGGAGACTTCGTTACCCAACTTCAGAGGTCTCCACAAGTCCTACGGTAACTGACGAAGGCTCAACAAACATTCCAGGAGAAAGCTGAATGTATGTGCCATAAGCATATGTAATTTTAATATTCTAGGACTAATAACTGATTTTTGGCAAATATTTTTTGAGAGTCTGTCGGAGCCCGAATAACCCCGCGGCACACGCAAAACATCGGTAAACATGCCCGCGGTGTAGGGGTTAAACAGTCATGGAGTCATCACACACCCCTGTTTCAGTCCCACATTGAGATCAAAGAACTCACTCAGCTCACCATCCACTCGCACCGTAGCCCTAGCTCCCTCGTACATACTCTTCACAGCACTCAACAATTTCCCCTCCACTCCATATATTCTTAATACCTTCCACATACCTTGCCTATCTATTCTGTCATAAGCTTTCTCCAAGTCCATGAAGGCAGCATACACTTTCCTTCCCTTCTCTAGATACTTCTCCACTAAACATCTTAGAACAAATACCTGATCTACACACCCTTTTCCCTTCCTAAATCCCCCTTGTTCTTCTCCAACTAGCTCCTCTGTCATACGCCTAACCCTATCAATGAGTATTCTACCATATATTTTACCAGTCACACTAAGAAGGCAAATACCCCTATGGTTACCACATACTTCTCTCTCCCCTTTTCCTTTGTACAGAGGAACAATTATACCTGATTTCCAGTCCTCTGGAACCCTTCCCTCTTCCCAAGCCAATCTACACAACTTCCATATCCACTCCACAACAATCTCACCCCCATACCTAAGCATTTCACCACACACTCCATCAATTCTTGGGGCCTTTCCCAGCTTAATCTTCTTTGTCGCTTCCACTACTTCCGCCCTACTGATCTCTCCCTCCCTCCTCTCATCTCTTCTACTCCCAGCCATTCCCCAACCACTTATACTCACACTGCTCTCACTCTCTACATTCAACAAATCCTCAAAGTGCTCCTTCCATCTCCTCAATTTCTCTCTCTTCTCCACCAACAATCTATTATTCCTATCTTTCACTCCCCTATTACTTCCCCTTTCACACTGCCTTACTTTCTTTACCTCCTTCCAAAACAATTTCTTACTCTCCCTCCATTTCACACTCAGATTCCTCCCAAACTCTTCATCCACTTTCTTCTTACTCTCCTTCACCAGTCTCTTAACTTCCCTTCTCCTGCTCATATATACCTCTCACTTCTCTCTCTCATCTTCTCCCCTACCTCTACTCGCCAACCATTCACCATATGCCTTCTTCTTTTGTTCCACAGCTCGTTTCACCTCATCATTCCACCATGCTGTCCCTTGCACACCCTTGCATCTCCTCCTCACTCCACAAACCGCCTCACACGCTGCGCCTATCGCTTCCGTGAATATCTTACATACGTCTTCCACCCCTTCCAGTCTTTCTTCCACTATGCTCTTATACTCTGTCATTTTCTCACTATCTTGCAATTTCTCCACTCTTCTCACAGGAGTTGCTTCCTCCTGTCTTCCCCTTCGCCTCCTCAACCACTTTCTTTGCATCTTTACCTTGGCCATCACTAAGTGATGGTCCGAGACTCCATTCCCCCACCCTCTCCACACTATTGCATCCAACACTTGTCTTCTCATTCGCTCATCCACACACACGTAGTCTATCATTGCCCCAATAATTGATGAAGTGTATGGTGAAATGCTGAGGAATGGAGGTGAGATTGTTGTGGAGTGGATATGAAAGTTGTGTAGATTGGCTTGGGAAGAGAGAAGGGTTCCAGAGGACCGGAAATCAGGTATATAATTGTTCTTTTATGCATAGAAAAAGGGGAGAGAGAAGTATGTGGTAACCATAGGGGTATTTGCCTTCTTAGTGTGACTCGAAAAATATATGGTAGAATACTCATTGATAGGGTTAGGCATATGACAGAGGAGCTAGTTGGAGAAGAACAAGGGGGATTTAGGAAGGGAAAAGGGTGTGTAGATCAGATATTTGTTCTAAGATGTTTAGTGAAGAAGTATCTAGAGACAGGAAAGAAAGTGTATGTTGCCTTCATGGACTTGGAGAAACCTTATGACAGAATAGATAGGCAAGGTATGTGGATGGTATTAAGAATATATGGAGTGGAGGGGATATTGCTGAGTGCTGTGAAGAGTATGTATGAAGGAGCTAAGGCTACGGCACATGCGAGTGGATGGTGAGCTGAGTGAGTTCTTTGATCTCAATGTGGGACTGAAACAGGGTTGTGTGATGTCTCCATGGCTGTTTAATATATACATGGATAGGGTTATAAAGGAGGTGCAAGGTAAGACAGTGGATGTGGAGGTGGCTTTAATGAATAAGGGTGAGATTTGGAAGATGCTGGTGTTGCTGTTTGCTGATAATACAGTATTGTTGAGTGAATATGAATGGGAGTTGCAAGGTTTGGTGAGTGAGTTTGAGACAGTGTGTAGGAAGAGGAATCTGAAAGTTAATGTAAATAAGAATAAAGTTATGGTGTTTGAGAGGAATGAAGTCACAGAATGTACAGTGAGGTTGGATGGCGAGGATATGGAGAATGTGAGTGCATTCAAGAACTTGGATGGTGTGATGAGTAAGGATGGAACTTTGGGGGATGAAATGCGTGAAAGGGTACAGCAGGGAAGGAAGGTTGTTGGTTCACTGAAAGCAGTGATAAGAAATAGTGAGATGCGTATGGAAGTTAAGAAGTCACTGCATGAAAGTATTGTGATCCCTACCCTGATGTATGGAAGCGAGGCATGGACCTTGCAAGAGGGGAACAAGTCAAGAGTGAGAGCAGTGGAAATGAGGTACTTGAGAGGAGCATGTGGAGTGACATGGTGGGACAGGTTGACGAATGAAGAAGTGAAGAAACGCTGTGGGGTGGATGTGGATGTGGTTGAGAAGATTAGGAAAAATACACTGAGGTGGTTTGGACATGTGGAGAGAATGGAGAATGAAAGACTGACTAAGAGGGTGTATGTAGGTGAGGTGGAGGGAGAGAGAGGGAGGGGTAGACCGAGGATGAGGTGGAGGGATGGAGTTGAGAGGTATATGAGGGAGGGGGGGGTGAGTTGGCAGGAGGGTAGTCAAATGGTGGGTAACAGAGCGACTTGAAGGCGTTTTGTCTGCGGCCACCCTTTGCGGGATTAGGGCGTCAGGCTATAGATAGATAAACAGAGATCTTTTATAGTCTTGCATTATAACAAAAGACTGATTTCAGCCAGCAGCCACACTGGATGTAAGATGGCCAACCTCTGTCGGGTCCAGCAATGATCCCATTGGATTGCCGACCCTGAAAACATAAGGGTAGCCATTGGAATTTTGCTTTTATTTATCATATTATTGGGGTTATTGAAGAAAATAGGGGCTGCTAGGCAACTATTTTGAAATCCAAGATGACAGCCACCAGGAGGCAAAAATTTTTGGGGGTCCATCTCAAAAAATGATCGTATGGGTCCATTCTACACCTGTGCAAAATTTGGTACTTTCCTGACAAAGTGAACGGTTGACCTGCCAATTTGGCCTTGGCCACTTGACTACACAAGGAGGGGCAATAACCGTCCACCAACCCACTTGTTGATAGGTAGGGAATGGGTGGGTTGGTTTATACAAGGTCTGTTCAAGAAGTATCCGACTGAAGGCACTAAAAAATAAACAGCTAACCCGTTTAGCTAGGACACTAACTCCTTCAAGTAGGCCCCTTCTAACTTGACACATATAGCCCAGCATTCTTTCCACTGCCTGAAGCATTTTCAAGACTCGGTTTTCAGTATCTCCTGCAGGTGTATATAATAAATATATTTATGTACAAAGGAAATGGGGAAATAGATGTATGTGGTAATCATAGCGGCATTTGTTTTCTGAGTGTAATAGGAAAATAATATGGTAGGATACTTTTTTTCTTATGCGAGGAAGAAGGAACCAAAGGCTGAGCCCACACTAACGTCCCTTCCAAGAAAAAACAAAAACAATACACAAGAGAGCCAAATTCAAGATCCATTCATTTCGAGATGCCTGGACACACTGCGTTTGAAAGACTGGAGATCACAGGAAGTAGGAAATACTGACAGAGAAAGACAGTTCCAGAGTTGATCTGTTGCATAAATGAAGGACTAAGAGTAAGAGTTAACTCTTGCATTAGAAAGTTGGACAGCATAGGGCTGAGAGTTTGTAGCTAGACGGGTGCTACGCGCCTGTCGTAGAGGTGGAGGAATGCAAGCAGAGACAGGCAAATAACAGAGGAATTATGCTCGACTCTTTTCCAGCTGATGATCCATTTTCGTGAATGTGGCACCTGTGCACTCCTGCCGCAAGATTGGTTGGTTTCAATTTCATACCTGAAGTATCATATTTACAAAACACAATTGTACCTTATATTCCAATTCTCATAAATGCTGTTTTGCACTGTCACTGTACTATACAAACAGACATGAAACGAGTATGTATCTGTGCTTCACCCAAATGGACAATGAAATTGAGGAAGTTGAATCTGAATTGAAATATTTATTGTTGTAAAAGGGACAGAGTTGTTTCATCTCTAATAAATAAATATACAGTAATCCCTCTACTTTCCGGACGCCCACTTTCCGGACATCCCCACTTACCGGACATAATCGTCCCAGGATCCAATATTCCCAAAATGGTCCAAAAACCGCAAAAAATTTGAAAAAAATCCAATTTTTTCCCGCCCGTAGTTTGAACTTGGCGCGCGCTGTGGGGGACAGCTTTGTTGTGGTGCGTCATTCCTCCGACATCTGCTAGAGCGCCCCTGCATCCTCCCCACTTTCCGCCCGTCTCTTGTCGTGAGTGAACGCTCGTCTTCATGGCTGCCCACATGCTCGCTTTTGTGGTGGTGCCTTTCCTGCTGCAGGCACTCCTGCTGCTCTCGTGCCTCTCCTTCGTGTGTGTGATGATGGCCCCGCCGCCTGAGAAGAGGAAGAGAGTGGTTTTGACTCTGGAGCAGAAGAGGCAGATATTGGAGAAAGTAGATGCAGGATGGTCTTCTTCACACATCCTCCGTGAGTTCAACCTGGCCCGATCTACCTTGTTTGATATTAAGAGATCCCGAGACAAACTCATACAGTACAGCGCTCACTTCTCATCGAAAAGCAAGCGCAACGTGGAGAGGAAAATGATGTTTACTCCCAAGTATGCTGAAGTCGACCGCTCCACGTTGCTTTGATATTGTCAGCAACGTGCTGCTGGTGTGACGGTACGTGGCAAGGAGCTGAAGGCTGCTGCTGAGAAGTTCGCAAGGCTTCACGACGTCCTAGACTTCAAGGTATCCGAAGGTTGGCTCTTTGCATTCAAGTTACAACATGGCCTTACCAACCGTAAGTCTCATGGCGAAGCTTTGGACGCTAACGAAGATGGAGTAGAGGAGTTTCGGCACATGGTGAAGGGCTTGATTGACAGGGAGGGCCTCACTCTCGGTCATGTCTACAATGCTGACGAATCTGGTTTATTCTATCGCTCTGCCTATCAACACTAGCTGAGGAGGCGGAGAAGCGTGTACCTGGCCGCAAGCTCTCCAAGCAACGGCTATCTGCTTTGTGTTGTGCCAATGCTAACGGCATGCACCGGCTTAAGCCCGTTATTGTTGGCCGTGCAAAGCAGCCTCGGTGTCTTCGTGAGGTGATGGATGTCCTTCCTGTCGTCTGGTAATTCCTTGAAGGCATGGTTCACAGCTCACATCTTCAAAGACTGGTTTCACTGCCATTTTGTCAAGGAGGTCATACATTACCAGATGGAGAAACTGGGAATCCCACGCAACCAGGTAAAGGCCCTTCTCTTCGACAATGCACCTTCCCACCCGTGCGACAAGGACTTGGTGGCTGAGAATGGCCGCATTAGGTGCATGTTTCTGCCACCTAATATGACTGCTCTCATCCAACCAATGGACCAAGGAGTGATCGTGGCAACGAAGCGGCTATACCGACGGAAGTTCCTGGACGAGGTGATGGTTGTTCTCGAGGACAAGGACAAGCGCAGGGAGAGACGAGACATGCGAGGCCAGCGGACTTTGGAAAACCTTCCCCGGTACAACATCAAGTCTGCCATTTACAACTGGGCCAGTGCATGGAAGGAAGTCCCTGTCAAGACTCTAGAAAATGGTTGGTCTCGTCTGCTTCTCGGAACAGATGTGGAGCACGATTTCCTAGGTTTCGACATGGATGACTTCCATGCATGTCTACGTGCGCATGGCGATGATGTTAATGTGGACGAAGTGCGTGAGTGGTTGGATGACGACGAGGACGATCCTGGGTATCAGACCCTGTCTGATATCGAGATCGCATCTTCAATTGCAGATGTCAGTACCCAGCTTGAAGATTCCGACGAGGACAGTGACAATGATACGGACTCCTCTCAGCATGACACAACTCCAGCCAATCTCAAGCTAAGCCACTCCGGGAACACCTAGAGTTCATTCTGGACTATCTGGAACACCCGGACTGTGACAGGGAGATGGGGCCCTTGGGACTTGTGGAGGAAGTGCTTGCTTTCAGGCTGCGCATCATAAATCGTCAGAATCGTCGTTCCTTGCATCAATCAACGATTGACAGCTTTTTCAGGCCTGTGACCCCTGCTGTGCCTAGCCCCGGCTCCACTCCATTGCCTCCCCAAGACAGGCCCTCATGCTCCGAGCCAAAGCCCAGCACATCAGCCACGGTGGAGTCACCGCTCGGTGTGAGTTTGCGTCTATCTTCTGAGTCGTCTGCAGTGGGTATGCCATCAACATGACCCAGCGACGCACCTCTAGGTCACCTCCCAGCGATACTCTCAGACTCTGACAGTGATTAAACGGCAAGTACTTCTCCACTAGACCACACGGGAATTTAGTGTTGTGCAGTGAATGAAAAACAGTGCACACAGTATTATTAAGAAATTAGAAATTTGAGTGAAAAGACAAAAAATTTTTGGACTAAATTTAACGTAAAATAACTTGTGTGATTTGTTTTGAAATTGGTTTTATGAGTGGAAAGACTTAAAGTGCAGAATGCAACACTTAAGTTACAATGGAGCATAAGTAAGAGAAGAGTGCGCAGTGTGAAGAGAATAGACTTCTGAGTGCGAATGACTAAGTTAAGTGCAAGACTTCATGAACAGTGTACTACAAGTGCTTCAGGAAATCCTTCTTACTGTCAGAGTCTGAGAGGAGGTGGTTATTCATCGAGATGGCCATGGACTTGCTGTAAATAGGCAGAATGTTTCATACTGTACTTACCTCAAACATCTCATTTCACTCTTTTATGTCCCTTATTGGTGTGAATATGTAGTGTCTTAGGTGCTATGCATGTGCAGTAGGGAGGTGTTTTTCTGAGTTAGGCTAGGTTAGGGTCCATAACTACCAGTCCAGGAGCTAGGGACTTGTAAGTACCCAGAATGTTTAATATTGTAGAAACATACCTCAAAAACCTCATTTTATGGTTCTTTTGCATTTATTTCAGTCTTTTATGTCCCTTATTGGTGTGATTTGGGTCTTAAATAGGTGCTATGCATGTCCAGAGAGAGTTGTATAGGTGTATTTCTGAGTTAGGGTCCATAAGTACAAGTCCAGGAGGCTGGTGCCCACTATCCGGACAGGACCACTTTCCGGACATGCCTTTGGCTCTATTATGTCGGATAGTGGAGGGATTACTGTATATACACACGGATATATATACTGTACTTACGGATAATATGAGCGAAGGTATCGAAGCAATGGAGTAAGTGTAATCCTAGTAAAGTCTGCCGTCTTGCGAGACGAAACAACTTGTTTTTGTCGATATATTATACAAACAGACATGAAACAAGTATGTATCTGTGCTTCACCAAAAAGGAAAATGAATTTGAGGAAGTTGAATTTGAATTGAAATATTTATTGTTGTAAATGGTACAGAGTTGTTGCATCTCTAATAACTAAATAAATATATATACAGATACACTCGTGTATATATATATATATAAATATATATATATATATATATATATATATATATATATATATATATAAATATATATACTTACGGATAATATGGGCGAAAGTATCGATGCAATGGAGCAGGTGTGATCCATAATAAAGTCTGACATCTTGCGAGACGAGACAACCCGTTTTTCCCACCTGGCCGTCTCTCAAGTCTCCACCCCCCCCCCCTCCTCGGTAGCGGCTGTTCCATTGGCCTTCCCACTTCCAGCACTTTACCACTGACAAAACAGCTAATTGACTTAAAATGGTACTATTATCTAATGTAACAAGTGCCTAAGTATTGAGATATCTTTTATTTGCACTTACCCAGCCAAATGTGTTTATTTGTATTTTTTTTAAATAGGGAGATGTAACAACTCTGTACCATTTACAACAATAAATATTTCAATTCAAATTCAACGTCCACAAATGCATTGTCCGTTTGGGTGAAGCACACATACTTGTTTCATGTCTGTTTGTACAGAGCAATGACAATGCAAAACAGCATTTATGAGAACTGGAATATAAGGTACAAACGTTTTTTGTAAATATGATACTTCTGGCATGAAACTGAAACGAACCAATCACGCAGTAGGAATGTGCAGGTGCCACATTCATGAAAGTGGATCATCACCTGGAAAAAATTGAGTATAGTTGGAGAAGAACAGGGAGGTTTTAGGAAGAGAAGAGGTTGTGTAGATCAGACATTCATCCTTGGGTCTTTCATGGAGAAGTTCCTAGAGAAGAGAATGTTGTATGCCTTCATGGATTTGGAGAAAGCATATGACAGAGTGGACAGACAAGGAATATGGCAAATATTAAGAATATATTAAGTAAATGAGAAGCTGTTGAATGCCGTGAAGAGTATGTTTGAGGATGCTAAGGCTGCAGTGTGTGTGGATAGTGAACTAAGTGAATTTTTCTATCTGAATGTTGGATTGAAACTGGGATGTGTCATGTCTCCATGGTTGTTCAATCTGTACATGGATGTGATTATAAAAGAGTTACAAGGTTGGGCAGTGGATGTTGGAGCAACCCTAATGAGAGAGAGCATCATTTGGAAACTTCCTGTATTGTTGTTTGCAGACGTGAAGACGAAGGGGAACTGCAAGGCTTGGTGAATCAGTTTGGGAGAGTGTGTAAGAAACGGAATCTAGAGGTCAATGCTGGGAAGAGTAAAGTTATGGTCTTCGAGAGAAATGAAGTCACTGAATGTACAGTGAGGCTGGATGAGGAGAAAATGGAAAATGTGAGTGCATTTAGGTACTTGGGTAGTGTGATGAGTAAGGATGGAAATTTAGAGAGTGAAGTGCTTGAAAGGGTGCAGCAAGGAAAACTAGGTTGCTGGTTCTCTGAAAACAGTGATAAGAAACTAGGATGTAAGCATGGAAGTGAAAAAGTTACTGCATGACAGTACTGTGATACCAACTTTAACGTATGGAAGTGAAGCTTGGACCTTATTAGAGGGACGCAAGTCAAGAGTGAGAACAGTAGGAATGAGTTATCTGAGAGAAGCATGTGGAGCTACATGGAAAGAGAGATTGCCAAATGAGGAAGTGAAGGCACATTGTGGTGTGGATGTGGATGTGGCAGAAAACATTAGGAGAAATACACTGAGGTGGTTTGGCCACGTGGAGAGGATGGAGAGCGATAGACTAATGAGGGGAGTGTATGTGCATGAGATGGAGGGGGAGGCCAAGGATGAGATGGAGGGATGGAGTGGAGAAGTATATGAGAGAAGGGGGCATGTGCTGGGACCAGGGCAGCAAAATGGTGGAGGAAAGAGCAACATGGAAGCAATTTGTTTGTGGCCATCCCTTGCAGGATTGAGGTGTCTGGCAATAGATAGATAGATAGACAGATATCCAAAGTATAGTTAGTTTTAATTAGATCATAATTAGTATAAAGTTTGGTAAACATTCCTAAGAAGTATGTTGGATTTATAGGAACGGGTTTTGAGTTTCATGTCTGGAATGGACTTTGAAGGCTTGGACTCAGACCTACTTAACAGGCCCCAGGTGCAGACTGTGAGATCAGGCCAGAGGACTGATGAAAACAGCCTGACAAGAATGGATAAGTGATACCTAACTTAGTGATTTATGGTGCTACCTCATACTTAACTCAAAACCCCATGTAATTTTGAATGTATCCAAGTTAGAGTTAATAAGAAAAGAAAACCCACGTTGAGTTTTATTTCATATTACCTACTCAGCTTGTTTATGAATGGCACTTTACCCAGGTGGTTACTCTGGAGCAGAGCTTCTGAATTAAAAATGGGGGTTAACCTAGGCCGAGAGTTCCCCAGTCAAACACGTAGCATTTTTTGGAATTTAATTTTGAGAAGGGAATTAAGACAAGGTGTATGGTCAAACATCACGCCCCTACACATCTTCACATTCACTACTTTTCCATTCATATCTCCAATCAAAAATAACTCTCAAACTTTTCCATGCACGCTTCCACATTTGCCCATAACTCTTCTTTCACTCTGCTTGCACTATCTTGCACTGACGCGTATACACACACACACAATTGCCCCCATTTGTAATCCTACTTTCAGTCTTACCCACACAATCCTTGACCCAACTGATCCATATCTCTTGTATTCTCCTTCCATCTCTTGCACACAACACATACTCCCTCTTTTCCCCTCTCATTCCCACCTACTCCTGCACATACACCCAATCCACACTCCCACTCTCTCACCTTTCCATTTGGTCTCAGTTATTCCACATATGTCCACTTTTGCATCCTCAAGCACCTGGACAATCTCTCTTTCATCTCATCAAACACACTCTTTACATTCCAAGTCATAATCCATACCCTGTCCTTTGTTCGATTATTAGTCATCATCTGTTGGTCAGATCTGGTCCGATACTTCTTTTTTGTATTTTTACTTAGCTGTTTTCCAGGGAGGGGCACTAACCCTCCGCCAACCCACTTGGTGACACGTAGGGAACTAGGGCTGGTTGGTCATAAGTTTACCACCCGGAGTACCAGACGATTTCCTAATTTACAGGAAATCATTTGGCATGCCACTCAATGTACAGCTGTTCCCAAATAGAGTGCCACCACAGGTTTGTGAGAGGTTTTGGGGGCATTTTAGGCTTTGCAGTTGAGGGCATCCTCCCTAACCCCACTGAACCTATATCAACCTCGCTATACAATAAATCATTATGCGACAGGTTTTCACTTAACGCAACCCTACTGTATAGTGAAACCAAACTGTATCTTAGGCGTTTAGTCGAATAACGGCCAACGTGCCAAATATCTAAAATTGAGATTTAGAGCGCAACACACTTATCCGCCATTTTTCTATCCGGTGGAAATATTTTCACAACATGTTCGTCTTTACAATATGGTCGAAAGTCCTATACAACAAAGTGGATTCTTGTTCCAACACACTGCAGGTTGGTACACGTGGCCTGTCTCTCTCCCAAGGAAAAGTGTGGTGGAAGAAAGACGAACATGCCAGCGAGCACTCCAGGCTGCAAATGAGTGGTGGGTCTCATGATGACGTCACACTCACAGCCAAGCAGTGGCCGTGTTTTGTGGGCACGTTGGCTGGTGGGTGGGGCCAGATCCTGTCCTTCCCAGTTCTGTTTAACCTACACTGTAACCCACACAGATGTGCTTTTGGTTTATTACATTATTTTCACCTCAGATTTACAGTGATTTACACTGCAACATGAGTGACTTACAGTGATAACGACCTGGAGGTCCCTGAGCATATGCAGAAGTGAAAACGTGAAGTGAAAACATAACCTATCTTCTTGGAAACCTGCGGTCGCCAAGCAAAAAGGAAATGCATGCGTGAGTTATAGCACAAAAAAGGAAGTGCCAGCTAGGAAAATTGGTCCTCCTTGTAAGTGTGGCTCAGTTGCTTCAGTAACTTGGGCGATGATATATTAAATGATCTATTTACAGTTTTGGGGGCAATGAGTGATTATAACAGATAGACCAGTTACTTTGCCGGTCATGTGAAAAGTGTTGCTATGAAGCAGCCTCGTGTCAAGGGCCATAAAACAGACAAGTCATGTACGATTAGTTATTGTGTTGAGTATCGGTACGCCAATGTGACTTATGATGTTTGTCGATCATCATTCCTCAGCGTTCACGGTTTAGTTGAGCGTAGAGTTCGTTCTGTACTCAACAAAGTGACTGTAACTGGATCAGTGGAAACTGACAAGCGAGGCATTGGCCCTAATCTGAAACAGGTTAGTGATGAACGGAAGGCACTAGACCGACAATACACTAGACTACTGTTAATCTTCACACCCTCCACAGCACTTACATACATGCACCACTAGTGTTCATGGATTGGTGATTGTCCTTTTCAAATTTTGGTTATTTTCATTTTTTTTTTAATAGAGGTGCCATGGTATGGAGTTAATAACGAAACAGCATTACCTAATACGGTATTTCATATAATTTGTATTTTATTCTTATGCGTCTTAAAGTGTTTTCTATCTACAGCCCGATGCCCTAATCCCGCAAAGGATGGCCGCAGACAAAATGCCTTCAAGTCGCTCTGTCACCCACCATTTGACGATACCCTCCCCCCCAACTCACTCCCCCCTCCCTCATATACCAGCTCTATTTTACCAGCTCTATTTTCTGAGACATTATTTACTGAAATTGGGCTACTGGTGAATGAGCTACAATGAAACAAATTTTTAACACTGTTTATCTCAAAACATTGATTTGGCACGTTCTTCGTTATTTGACTAAACACCTCATTTGTTTTTTTGCGAGTAAAAATGTGTGATCTAGGCCACAGGACTTTTTGAAAACTGTAGATCCATTTCACAGTTTTTGGATGGTTGGCCGTACTTCCATGGAATTCCACATATTATTGTGATGCCGTGGTTACAGTCAAAGACTTGAAAACGTTAGCATAAAACAATGTCACTGTAGTTATGGGTCAAAGAATGTCCCTTAAGGATATGTATTGACTGCAAAGGAAGTGAAATTCAGGCTTTTATAATTAAAAACTTTTATCCATCCATCCATCCATCATCCAATCCTACACTGACCCATGAGGAGTGTAGGAGCCCGGGGCTAGGCAGTTGGTCCTGATATTTAAGATAAGAGTGACAAGCCTCACTCATCCCTGAGTGGCATTACAATAGCAATCAACCCCAACCACCTCTTGGATGTAAACCTTCAGCAGTTCAATCTGACTAGAGCGCCATAATTACTCGCTAAACCACCAGGCGCCAAAATTTGGTTATATGGTTACCACCAGGCGCCAAAATTTAGTTATATGGTTACCACCCACCGTAGTAAATGGTTTCCTTGTGTACAGGAAACCATCTGGCTTGTCACTCAGTGTAGAGTCACCCACAGGCAGAAGGAAGAGGAAAGAATGAAAAACAGATGAGGGAGTGTAAAGTAACCCCAGTAGGACAAGGAAAGAATGAAGGAAAGGAAGACAGAAGAGGATGGATGGAAAGAAGGATGGAGGAGAAGAAAGGGCTGACACCCAACAGCAGCACCACATCGAGTGAGTGGATGGTGAGCGCCTCCGCCTACTAAAAACTTTTAAAACTAACAAAAATGAAAGATATCTTTGGTCCTAACCAGATCATTCTTCAATCATACCATCCATTTTGTTCAAACTATTTATGAGCATTATACAAGACAAATCTATCAAAAAAGGACACAGAACTCTGACAATTATCAAACAATTTTGTTTGTATCTTGAACATTAATTCCTGAAAAGCCAGCCTGACTTCCCTGATTCTGGAAATCTTTACTTTCATTTCTGTTGTATGATGAATCTGCAAAGTACTACTCATGAAGACTGCATAGTGCAACAGTACTGTACTTGTGAAGACTGCATAGTGCAACAGTACTGTACTTGTGAAGACTGCATAGTGCAACAGTACTTGTGAAGAATGCATAGTGGAATGGTACAGTAAGTCCCAGTTATAACGATGAGATGCATTTGGGATAACTCATCGCTGAGCCAGGGTACTGGTTACCAGGGATGTTGAAACACAGAAAGTACAGTACTGTATAGGGATGCATTTGGGTGCCTTGGGATCTTCCCCACAACCAAGTCCAAAACCCACCCAATGAGTCCAAAAGCAAGTTTCTAGCTCACCTAAACCCCCAAATAGCTTTAAAACAAGATAAACTAAGCTTAAAAGGAGTTAAATCTCACCTAAACCCAAAAATAAAACCTATCTATCTATCTATTGCCAGACGCCTCAATCCCGTTTGGGGTGGCCACAAACAAATCGCCCTGTCCCCCGCCATTTCACTGCCCTGCTCCCAACTCACACCCCCCTCTCTCATATACCACTCCACCCCATCCCTCCATCTCATCCTCGGCCTCCCCCTCCCTCTTCCCCCCTCCACCTCACCCACATACACTCCCTTCGTCAGTCTTTCACCCTCCATCCTCTCCACATGGCCAAACCATCTCAGTGTGTTCCTCATGACGCTTCCTATCACATCCACACCACAACGGTCCTTTATATCCTCATTCGTCAGCCTATCTCTCCATGTGACTCCACAGGCTCCTCTTAAATAACTCATTTCCACTGCTCTCACTCTTGACTTGTGTCCTTCCAACAACGTCCAAGCTTCACTTCCGTACGTTAGAGTTGGTATCACAATACTGTCATGTAAAAAAGTCAACTAAGTAAACTGTAGCTACCCCAAAATGACAGTGTTCACCCCACCTATGGCTAAGACACATTAAGTCTAAAAACAGTTTATCAGTCAACCTAATAAAAAAATTAAGTCTAAAATATCACCAAAATCTGAAAAAAATCAATATTAGTTAAAATAAACAAACAACTCTCATCAGATAACCAGGGACTGGCCACTGATAGGCGGGGAATGGTGTTAATTGTTTTACATCGCAATGGCGGGGTACTGCATAAAGGGGATTTGTACAGCGGGATATTACTGTACTGTTCTCATGATTTGCTTAATAATGAAAAAAAAGTCAACATCTGACACTCTACATGTGAAATAATTCCCAGGGTAAAAATAAGTTTTACTTTAAACAGCAGAAGCACCTTATCAATTCACTTCTTCTTCCTTTCTGGTTATTTTTGGGGTGGTAAATGAATCTGTCACATTAAACTTCTTTCCCTAATGTTTTTTGCCATGTTCTTTCTGCTGTATCAATTGTTTCTGAAGAGCAATGGCAGACACTTACTTCAACATACTTCCCCGTCACCTTTTAGTCCCTCTTCCTAACCTTACATTTCAACCTAACCTAACTCAACCATGATTCAACTACCCGGTAAGTCTGCCAGGTACACACAAGCTTTATTTGAAGCAGTAGAAGCACCTTACCAAATCAGTTCGTCTTCTTCCTGATAGTCTGTTATATTTTTCTGATTATTTCTGGGGTGGTAAGTAAAGATTTCATGTGAAATCCATTTGTCCGTTGTTTTTTGCTATGTTCCGCTGTGTCAGTTCGTTTGGTCAGTGAAGGTGGAAGTGACTGCCCTAACCTAGCTTAACTGTACCTAATAATTTAATTCAATTTAATTTAACCTAACCTAGCTTAGCCTAGCACCCAGCTGGGAAATAAAAACCACCTTAAGATCATGATGATAAAAAGTGGAAAATTTTTCAGCAGGAAAAGGTAATTTACCATCCTGAAAATTGTCAGAAAAAAACAGAAAACAAACTGAAGGAATATGAACTGAAATGGCGTCCTTCTACTGCTTCAAGTAAAGCGTACTTTTACTGTGTCATTACAAGTGCTGTTTTGGCATAGGGAACATACTGATAATGATAAAACAAAAGTGAACAAGTCAACAGAAAATGGTAATGCTTTACCAAACAGGCACGGCAATTCCACCTACAGTATACCAAACTCACAATCTCAAGGTAGGTAATTTTGGTGCATATACAACACGGATGGTTAACTGTTCCATTGTGACTGCAAGAAGTGAATGGACAATGACAAAAACTATACCATACCTATTTTGGGTATTTATGGAAGTGGCCAGGTCGCCCAACACAATGTTTACCGACGATCTATCCAGCTGGCCGCGTTGTTTACCAACCACTGCTCCGACTGGACGCATCAGTGTATCCTGCGTCAAAGCAATGGGAACTTAATGATTTCACCAAACTTAACCCAGCTTTCAAGGGTGAGTGTATAAATGAGCCCAGTAGCTGTGGTAATGCAGGTAACCTGTGAAAGACTCATTTCAATAGAAAACATGGAAAGGCTGTGCTCATTTCATGAAGAATGAATCAGAAATTGTTTACCACCATGAAGTCAGAAGATACAGAGAACAAACTGGAGTAGTATGGACTGAATTGGTAAGATCCATTACTGCATGATGTAAAATGTACTTACCATTTCCAGTATTAAAGCCAATAATGTCTATGTTTGTCATGAAAATTGGATGATTACTATAAAACAAGTGAATACAGCTTGAAAACTCTGAAAAAAAGAAAGAAAAATTAAAACGAAACCGAGAACACGGGATACACATCAAAATTAGCATAATAACTTACTGGTGGCGACTATCCTTGAATGCCAGAGTAATGAGTATTATTTCGGAATTACACCCCACCAACAGTGGCTGGAATTAATAATTATGGAGGCGTTTTGTCTGCGGCCACCCTTTGCGGGATTAGGGCGTCGGGCTATAGATAGATAGATAGATAGATTTAGTTTATGCAGTTTTCAATTATTTCTACGTCCCCTCTACAAGATCGTCCTGATGGGGGAAAGACCCACAAAGCTGCAGATGCTGATGTAGGTAGGTGTGGCGTTAATGCGAAAGATACGTCATCTGTGTAGTGGCTGGTGGATTATTTGTAGGCGTTTTGGTGGAGGGTTAGTGCCCCTCCCCGTAAAACAACTAACTCAAAGTCAAGTGGCCACCCCTTATGGGATTATGGCGTCTGGCAATAGATAGATAGATAGATAGTTTTGAAGGGCAACCAGAGTAAGCCTGGCGGCTGTCAAGGCTCCAGCACAACTCGCCCTCACAACAAAAACAAAACAATTCGCCGTCTGAGCGATTCCCCGTCATGTATTTTCATATTAGTTTATTTAGCATGTACAGTATACTAGATTTTGAATTATATGATTGCCATGCGATTGCGGTTTATTGTTCCTATAATGTAAAATGTGGCATCAAATAGTGTTAACGAAAAAATATAAATATAATGAAATGCAAATCAGACGATGTGCTGAGCGATGTTTCACTTCGTCGTTTAACATTAGGCTGCATACAAACATTTATATAGTTGCCTAGTAACCTTAAGTGAACGATCGGTATACGTTAAAATTATACGAATAATCATATTACGTGTATATCAATACGTAACTTTGAGACTGTCAATCTACTGAACCCAAAAATTGCTGTAAGCTTCACCAGATTTCACCGCTTGCGCAGATTAGAGGCTGAGCTTGGACCACCAGAAATATAATCAGCAGGAGGGGGAAGTGTTGGAATTATTTTCATATTTGTTTCTGAATTGTTGCATGACCTTGCCAGACAACCCACGCTAAGCAGCTCACATAACTGTGACCATGAGTACTATGACAAGACAGTGGCAGTAAAAATCTATCTATCTATAGCCTGACACCCTAATCCCGCAAAGGGTGGCCACAGACAAAATGCCTCCAAGTCGCTCTGTCACCCACCATGTGACTACCCTCCCCCCAACTCACTTCCCCCTCCCTCATACACCTCTCAACTCCATCCCTCCACCTCATCCTCAGTCTTCCCCTCCCTCTCCCTCCCTCCACCTCACCTACATACACCCTCTTAGTCAGTCTTTCATTCTCCATTCTCTCCACATGTCCAAACCACCGCAGTGCATTTCTTCTAATCTTCTCAACCACATCCACATCCACCCCACAACGTTCTTTCACGTCTTCATTCGTTAACCTGTCCCTCCATGTCACTCTACATGCTCCTCTCAAGTAACTCATTTCCACTGCTCTCATTCTTGACTTGTTCCCCTCTTGCAAGGTCCATGCCTGATCGCTTCCGAACGTCAGGGTAGGGATCACAATATTATCATGCAGTGACTTCTTAACTTCCATACTCACCTCCCTATTTCTCATCACTGCTTTCAGTGTACCAACAATATTCCTTCCCTGCTGTACCCTTTCACACACTTCATCCCCCAAAGTTCCATCCTTAATCATCACACTACCCAAGTACTTGAATGCACTCACATTCTCCATATCCTCGCCATCCAACCACACTGTACATTCTGTGACTTCATTCCTTTCAAACACCATAACTTGACTTTTGTTTACAATAACTTTCAGATTCCTCTTCCTACACAGTCCCAAATTCATTCACCAACCTTGCAACTCCCATTCATCTTCACTCAATAATACTGTATCATCAGCAAACAGCAACACCGGAATCTTCCAAATCTCACCCTCATTCATTAGAGCCAGCCCCACATCCACTGCCCTACCTTGCACCTCCTTTACAACCCCATCCATGTATATATTAAACAGCCATGGAGACATCACACATGCTTCCACTATTTCCGCCCTACTGATCTCTTCCTCCCTCCTCTCATCTCTTCTTCTCCCAGCCATTCCCCAACCACTTATACTCGCACTGCTCTCACTCTCCACATTCAACAAATACTCAAAGTGGTCCTTCCATCTCCTCAATTTCTCTATCCATCTGAGGGTCATTTGTTTTCACCACTAACCCCAATCCACCAGCAACAACCATGAGCTTTTCTGGTGGAGCTGATGAAATTAGCTCATCTGACAAAAAGGCAGACAGATCCTTCTTGTTGTCGGACAGTGCCAGGAAATCAGTCCACTTGGATGGTAATGGAACCTCTCGGTTTTCTATCAAACGTCGAATAGGATGTGAAGTTTTCATTCGTCTTTCTCTCGTTCCTTCTTTTATTGATGTGCCAGAGTCCCTGTACTGGCCAAACGCAACATCAGTGCGGTCAAACTGTTCGCCAAGTTTCAAAATGTGTCCAACAATCCTATCAGCATAATCTGCAAATGTCTTTGCCCAGCTAGGTATGCCGAAGGAGGCAACAGTTGCCTGGCCATCTATGACAAGACATAAGCTCTCACTATCCGGTAGTTCAAGATTAGGTGGGCGTATCACATCCTGAGTCAGAACATCTACAAGAACTGACTTCGTCCCAGATCTCAGTGAACCATCAGCTTCAGCAATACTGATGGGAACTTCCGTTAGTTCATGGCTTAGAATATTATCCAAATCAACTGGTCTCCCTGCCTGGTATGCAATAATCAATCGCTGGAAAATCTACCTATTTGCTTTGATCACAGTTGTCTTCCCCTGTCCTCACTCGGTTCTGACTTCGTACAATGAACCAAAAGTTAATACTTTTGTTTTTTTTGTAATCTATCTCTTAGGCTCACTTCCTTGTTGACAAGTCGTTTCTTAACAAAGTCATCTAACAGTGCCTGTCCCAAATCCACTGCTTTTAAGAGCGATTCCTGAATTTCTGGTGTCACAACGTCTTTGGTGGCAATGTTCATAAGCTGAGTCGATGATGCTACACTTTCAAAAACCTTGAATCTAACTAGAACTTCCAGGATGTTATTCTCATCTAGGTTATCACGCTTCACCCTTCCTGGAGTACCTTCATTTGGAGTTATTTCATCATCAATGCCAATGCTGAACATTTCTCTAGTCTGTGCTGCAATGCATGCTCGTAGATTGTAAGATAGAGCCCAACGACTGAGAGCAGAGGTAGTCTTTGTTATCCCAATGATGCCACCTGCCTTCTTTCCAACCCCATTCAGCCATTCAAGACTGTGGTCAGCATCCACCTGATTGAAGAGTTTGTCAGAATTAACCCTGCACAACAAAGTTTCTTTGCTGAAATTCATGCTTCACTTCGTGGGGAATGTGGTTAATTTCTGAAAGGTAGACTGTGCCCCAGCGTGCATAGTTGGTGTGGCTGTACCTAAAAATGAAAGGCAGCATGGCTCGGAATGCTTCTAGATGGCCTTCCCATGAACCTTCACGCAGAGCTTGGGCAAACTGGAGCAGGAGCGATACCATGTTGAGATACTGCATCCAAAACTGAAAATTCGGCTCCTTATCTCGTGATTCCAAGAAAGCCGCGATAGGACAACGAAACCTCTCTGAACTAAGAATGCTCATCATTTCCTCGTAATTGTCCTTGGCTGATTCTGACAATCGTTGCCTCACTGTGTAATCTTTTCCTTCCAAGAAACTTTCAAACTGTGGAATCAAGATCCTCCAAAGACCCTGCCAAGTCACTTTGTGAGCTCGGATACCCTTGGCATACGATTTCCCTTCCATCACCTTCTCTGCAGAGTTTGGGCCTAGCAAGCCACTTTCTTCCCAGACCAGTGCCAGTCCACTGTCTTTCATGTGCTGGCCTATAACTTTGAGGAAGTTCAGGCCACTGTGAAGACCACCCAGCCGAGGAATAAGGATATTCTTGTATTTTGGTACATTCCACTTTAGTTCCATCAACTGTGGAAATAATGCTTGGTCAACAGTAAGAACAACATAATTGTTACCCAATAGTTTGGCGACATGTGCAGCTCTGTCAACGACTGTGTTTAGTGTGGAAATTTCATGTGCTGGTGCTTGAGTAATAGGCATGTATCCTGAAGATGATTTTGATGGATCAACCTGACTATGTGCCTGATTAAATGTAGTCCATGATGGCTTCTGCTCTGCATCCTGATGGGAGAACAAAAAGCCATGTCGACTACAGAATGGTTGAGAGATCTTGGCTCAGGTGTATTTGTAAACCATTCACTTTTGACATCTCCGAATTCTGGGTCAACCATACCCTTCTTGAATTCCACTTCGCATATTTTCTCCATGGCATCTGGCACCTTAAGTTTAGTTTTGTTGGAGGGCTCAACATTTTCAAGGATGTTGCACTTTTCTGGACCTCGTTGCCAGGCAGCCATCTGTGTAGCATGACAGTATTCTTCCCATCCAACGTATTATCATTTATGTCAATGTTATCAGCAGAGAAATGAAAGAATCTACCACTACACAAATTAGCTGGCACAATAGAACCAGTACCAACATCCATGCTATGCAAGGTAGCCTCTGCCATACCTGTGTCTATCTGAAGTACGTACATGGCGATAGCTTATTATGTGACCAGCACTCTCAAATAACTCGACAAATTGCCTAGACCTAGTGGCTTCATGTTGTAAGGTAAGACCTAGCCCAACATGCTTTGGTGGTGCCTTTTTTTCTCCGCAGACACCATAAACTGGATCCTGTCCAATATTCAGTATGCGATATTTTCTGTGTCAAGATCACTTTGGTCATTCTTGAAACTCCTTATCAAGATGTGACTGACCACCAAACAGAAGGCTAAGAGTGCACTTGGAGGTACAGAGGCTCCTGCAGCTTCTTCATGAACATTGACGCCTATGAAACCTGGATGTGACATAATGTCTCCTCGAAGTTTTAGCGCAACATGTGCCAAAGAACGAAACTCAGCATCTTCACTCTGATAAACGCGTATTTCATCTTCATTTTCTCCCTTGTCGAGTACGTCTGCTACAGGCACATGGTAAAGGTTCCTTGAGATGAGAAGTGTAGGTCTTTCCGAAGGGGTGGCACTACGTAATACCACAAATTCATATGAACTCCTTGTGAACTCTGACAGTTTCCTTGAAAGTTGTAGACCTACTGAAATAGGAAGCTGGGATAAGAACCTGAGCCTCCTTTGCAAGGTCCTCATATCGGTTGAATACCTCTGACAACTCTAATATATGCCCATTATTAACATGATTACGTAGCGCTTGCACTAACCATGTAAGAGCAATGTCTGAGGACTTGCTGTTGTGTTTGTGATTTTTCAGGTTCTCGGAAGAATCGTTTCAGACAAGTTGGCTGCTAACATCCTTCTGCGGCTATCGAATCATTTGTAGTTGCAATGCGCACATATACACGATGCACATATTTGGCCCTGGCCAAAATATTTTGACTCATATTAGAAGTACTGATACTGCTAGTTTTTTCCTGGCTTCTCGAGTCCTGACAGAATAAATACAATTTCCAGTTCAGTCTTGTTGTACAACGACGCAGCAAAGGTGGACCCTCCTTTTTGTGAGATGAAGCAGTAGCGCTTTGCAGGACCAACTCTTCTCTCTTGCATTTTGCATCTATCTTCTTTTTATGTGTGTAATTTGCTTAACGTGTCAGTCTATGGTACTGTAGCTTCGGTACTTCAGATGAACTATTGAATATGGTGGTCAGTCTAGCATCTCTGAATTCACAGTCCCTCAATTTTCTTCTCTGTTCTGTGGCTTGTTTCAGTGCTTCTAGACCCACTGATGTCGCTTCACTAAGAGGCCATTTTCGTGATGAGTCTTGACAGATTATGCACCGGTTAAGGGACATCTCTGGTTGCCGCTTCAGGTTCAAAATGGACTCCATAGTGTCCTATAATGGACTCCATAGTGTCCTATAATGGACTCCATAGTGTCCTATAATGGACTCCATAGTGTCCTATAATGGACTCCACAGTGTCCTATAATGGACTCCACAGTGTCCTATAATGGACTCCATAGTGTCCTATAATGGACTCCATAGTGTCCTATAATGGACTCCATAGTGTCCTATAATGGACTCCACAGTGTCCTATAATGGACTCCATAGTGTCCTATAATGGACTCCACAGTGTCCTATAATGGACTCCATAGTGTCCTATAATGGACTCCACAGTGTCCTATAATGGACTCCATAGTGTCCTATAATGGACTCCACAGTGTCCTATAATGGACTCCAGTGTCCTATAATGGACTCCATAGTGTCCTATAATGGACTCCACAGTGTCCTATAATGGACTCCACAGTGTCCCACAGTGAAGGAAATAGTTACTTCTCTTATGGCAGGTGTTTGGAGGTCTGGGACTGGTGGAGGTGGAGTGGGTTGAAGGCGCCTCACCTCAGCCTCAAACTGACCCAACATTGGGTGAAAATGTGAGCGGGTGGGAGGGTCCTTCACTGCACGCCCCTTCACCTCGATGCCACCTTCACCTCAGCACAATGTTGGACGACACACAAGAGCAACCTTACAAGACGACAATGTGAGGCGACAGACGTGAAGGCAGGAACACAAAAGAGGAAAAGGAGCAAGAAGAGAAGCAGGACTTAGGAAGTAATTCAAAGCGACAGACGTCACCAGTGTATACAGGCGCGAGTGGGCGTGGAGGACCATGTTGTGGATGCCGACCTTCCACAAAACAAGTGACAAAAATTGCATGACCGCATCTGCCAGTTGACGAGAAGAAAGCAGCAAAGGGGTGCCGTTAGAAAGGAGAAACCCGGCATCCACCAACGAACGATGCTGTACAGCCAAAGTGGGGTTCCAGATGTCAACCGGGTGTGGGTGAGGGTGGGGTAAAAGGGGGGAGTTTGGACAGAGGTCAAGAACCAAATGTAATGTGATAATTTAGCTCCTTACTTGTTTCATGGACCCAAGAACCATTTGGAAAACCACCTTCTTTGCTCCATTCCCTTCAACAATGATAACCAGAGGATAACATACAGATATAAAAAAAATGCTGTCATTTTTTTAAAGTACAGAAAACGGCTCAATTATGACCCTCTGTACCTCAGACCCTATATGAGAGATCATCAATTCCTTTTTGGCAAAAACTACCCAGAACATTAGTCTTTCAAATGAATCTAGGAGAAAGACATTATAGTGACAGTTTTTTTAGTTAGTGGAGATCAAAATAAAATAGAGACTAAATTTAAGGTTCGAGTTGACACAAGTTTTTACCTAAAGTACCATGTGGACATGTGGAGAGAATGGAGAATGAAAGACTGACTAAGAGGGTGTATGTAGGTGAGGTGGAGGGAGGGAGAGGGAGGGGTAGACCGAGGATGAGGTGGAGGGATGGAGTTGAGAGGTATATGAGGGAGGGGGGGGGGTGAGTTGGGGGGAGGGGAGTCAAATGGTGGGTGACAGAGTGACTTGGAGGCGTTTTGTCTGCGGCCACCCTTTGCGGGATTAGGGCGTCGGGCTATAGATAGATAGATAGATAGACCAATATCATGGGGAAAAAAATCATAAAATGATAATGTCACCTAATATAGAATTTCCTTAGCTACAATATGAGACTCAGCTGACTTATGGTACCTGCATTATTGAAGGAGTTATGTTGACTTTAGCAGTGCCTTATCTCAATATAACGGGAAACCCCGCAAGTCACCAAATAACCTTTGACCTTTAATTTGACCCCTTAAATGGCAAAATATCGCTTAGCAACACCCCTGGTCGTATTCAGCACCTCAAAATCCATAGGAAAAAGTAAGTTGCTTGCTTTTCCCCAAAAATGCCTCATTCAGCTTAAAATCTCTTCCGAAAATTGTCTATCTATCTATCTATAGCCCGACGCCCTAATCCCGCAAAGGGTGGCCGCAGACAAAACGCCTCCAAGTCACTGTCACCCACCATTTGACTCCCCTCCCCCCAACTCACCCCCCCCTCCCTCATATACCTCTCAACTCCATCCCTCCACCTCATCCTCGGTCTACCCCTCCCTCTCCCTCCACCTCACCTACATACACCCTCTTAGTCAGTCTTTCATTCTCCATCCTCTCCACATGTCCAAACCACCTCAGTGTATTTCTACTAATCTTTTCAACCACATCCACATCTACCCCACAACGTTACTTCACTTCTTCATTCGTCAACCTGTCCCTCCATGTCACTCCACATGCTCCTCTCAAGTAACTCATTTCCACTGCTCTCACTCTTGACTTGTTCCCCTCTTGCAAGGTCCACGCCTCGCTTCCATACGTCAGGGTAGGGATCACAATACCATCATGCAGTGACTTCTTAACTTCCATACTCACCTCCCTATTTCTCATCACTGCTTTCAGTGTGCCAACAACCTTCCTTCCCTGCTGTACCTTTTCACGTACTTCATCCCCCAAAGTTCCATCCTTACTCATCACACTACCCAAGTACTTGAATGCACTCACATTCTCCATATCCTCACCATCCAACCTCACTGCACACTCTGTGACTTCATTCCTCTCAAACACCATAACTTGACTTTTGTTTACATTAACTTTCAGCTTCCTCCTCCTACACACTGTCCCAAATTCATTCACCAAACCTTGCAACTCCCATTCATCTTCACTCAACAATACTGAATCATCAGCAAACAGCAACACCGGAAGCTTCCAAATCTCACCCTCATTCATTAGGGCCACCCCCACATCCACTGCCCTACCTTGTACCTCCTTTACGACCCCATCCATATATATATTAAACAGCCATGGGGACATTACACACCCCTGTTTCAGTCCCACATTGAGATCAAAGAACTCACTCAGCTCACCATCCACTCGCACCGTAGCCCTAGCTCCCTCGTACATACTCTTCACAGCACTCAACAATTTCCCCTCCACTCCATATATTCTTAATACCTTCCACATACCTTTCCTATCTATTCTGTCATAAGCTTTCTCCAAGTCCATGAAGGCAGCGTACACTTTCCTTCCCTTCTCTAGATACTTCTCCACTAAACATCTTAGAACAAATATCTGATCTACACACCATTTTCCCTTCCTAAATCCCCCTTGTTCTTCTCCAACTAGCTCCTCTGTCATATGCCTAACCCTATCAATGAGTATTCTACCATATATTTTACCAGTCACACTAAGAAGGCAAATACCCCTATGGTTACCACATACTTCTCTCTCCCCTTTTCCTTTGTACAGAGGAACAATTATACCTGATTTCCAGTCCTCTGGAACCCTTCCCTCTTCCCAAGCCAATCTACACAACTTCCATATCCACTCCACAACAATCTCACCCCCATACCTAAGCATTTCACCACACACTCCATCAATTCCTGGGGCCTTTCCCAGCTTAATCTTCTTCATCGCTTCCACTACTTCCGACCTACTGATCTCTTCCTCCCTCCTCCCATCTCTTCTTCTCCCAGCCATTCCCCAACCACTTATACTCACACTGCTCTCACTCTCTACATTCAACAAATCCTCAAAGTGCTCCTTCCATCTCCTCAATTTCTCTCTCTTCTCCACCAACAATCTATTATTCCTATCTTTCACTCCCCTACTATTTCCCCTTTCACACTGCCTTACTTTCTTTACCTCCTTCCAAAACAATTTCTTACTCTCCCTCCATTTCACACTCAAATTCCTCCCAAACTCTTCATCCACTTTCTTCTTACTCTCCTTCACCAGTCTCTTAACCTCCCTTCTCCTGCTCACATATACCTCTCTCTTCTCTCTCTTATCTTCTCCCCTACCTCTACTCGCCAACCATTCACCATATGCCTTCTTCTTTTGTTCCACAGCTCGTTTCACCTCATCATTCCACCATGCTGTCCCTTGCATCTCCTCCTCACTCCACAAACCGCCTCAAACGCTGCGCTTATCTCTTCCGTGAATATCTTACATACGTCTTCCACCCCTTCCATCTGCTCTAGCTCATACCTTCCCAATCTTTCTTCCACTATGGTCTTATACTCTGTCCTCTTCTCACTATCTTGCAATTTCTCCACTCTTCTCACAGGAGCTGCTTCCTCCTGTCTTCCCCTTCGCCTCCTCAACCACTTTCTTTGCAGTTCTACCTTGGCCATCACTAAGTGATGGTCCGAGACTCCATTCCCCCACCCTCTCCACACCCTTGCATCCAACACTTGTCTTCTCATTCGCTCATCCACACACACGTAGTCTATCATTGCCTTTCGTTCAACAAGTTCACCATCCATCCTCCTCATTACTCTCCATGTATACCGGTGGATCATCTTATGACGAAAGTAGGTGTTGGCTATTGCCAACCCCTTACCAGCACAGATGTACTAGTCTATATAGCTGGGTTCCCTTTCTAGACCGAAGCTTAGACAAAGTGTGAGAGGAACAGGGCATAAAAACACAGGGCAACAACCTTACACGTATATTACCAAATTCTAGATACAGGAAACTAGGTTCTGTCCAAAGGCAAGCAACTGGAATGGACAAGAGCTTATAAGTTTTAGGTATCTCGCAGGATACCGACAGACAGACGGACACTGCACTTAAGGGAAGATGTGACTATACTTTGTTCTAAGGCTGCTGATTTTTTTTTATATTTCTATATCTGTCCCGCGTTGTGCACTGATGGTGTCTCTCATCACTTTCCATTACAGTTCGGCTGCTCAGACACTGTCACTGTACTTTACACTCGTGCAGTCACTTTCACTTTCACTCGCGGGCAGGAAAATTACAGTCACTATGGGGATATGTGGCAGGGGAGCGGGCCAACCAAGGGGGAGGGCCAGAGGCTCACGGATGGTGGCCCAGCGTCAGCTGCGTCCCCTCAGGTGTCCTCTAGTCGAGGGGCCACGGGACTATCCATGGGGGCGTCGTCCTCCGGGATGGGCTGTGGTCAGGCGTGTTGATGGGCCCTGTACTGGAGGGGCTTGGTACAAGGGTCTGGCCCTTGGGACTGGGACCGAAGATTCTCTGAAAACGCTCCTGCAGGCGCCCAGCGCGGAAAGGGCACTGCTCCTCCTCCAGACTGGAGAGGTTACGCCCCAGGATGCTAGGGGGAGCGTGGAGGACCCATCAGCTGCGGTCTCATTTCCGCTGCTTCGCCGTCAGGGTGCGGCTGCTGCATTGCGGGGGGCAGGAGTCCCACAGGCGTTGGTCTCCCTCTGGTGCCAGCTGGATGGAGTATAACCCCGGGGTCAAGATGGGTCCTCTCCACCAGTCCTGGATGGGAAGGTGCTCTTCCTGGAGGCTGCCTTGGTCGGGGGAGCTGAGGGTGGGACTTGCTCTGCCACCAGAGGGGCGGCTCAAACAGGGGTCTCCCTCAGGTATATAATGAAGTTGAAGGGGGCGAGGGGCTTTTGAGGTGCCCCTCCCTGGTGCAGCTACCAGCCGTTGCCAAGGTCCCTTGAGCAATGGGAGGAGGGTGGCTACAGGCCGTCCCTTTCCCATCGGTGTGGCCACTGGCTGTCAATGGGGCCTGACTCCCTGATGGGACCGCAAACGAAGTGCAGCTGCCGGTCGTCATCTGCCTGAGGGCGCGGCTACCAGTCGTCATCAAAGTCCCGTATGAGGGGCGACGTGCAGGCGAAAGGTGGCTACAGGCTGTCCCTTGCCTACTGGTGCGGCTGCTGGCCGTCACTGGTGTCGGGCCCCTTGAGGCAACTGCAGGAGAGAGGGAATACCGTTCTCTCCCCGCGTGTGGCAACCGGCTGTCACAGGTTCTGCAGGAGGGGGGGGCAGCTCTATGAGCGGCTGCTGGCTGTCTCTTTAGGGCGCGGCTACCAGCCGCCGCTGTTGCACAGCTACAAGCCGTTGCAGGGACACAGCTACAGGCCGTTGCTTTGAGTGTGCGGCTACCGGCCATCACTGGGGTGCTGCCTGGAGCTATGCTTCTAGCTCCACCCCGATCCTGACGCAGGCTGGGTCGGTGAAAGGGTAATGCACCTGGACTGAGGTGTTCGTGCCGGGTGCATTCCGGGGAATAGGGGAGCGCGGCTATTTGGGACGGATGTTCCGCGTGCTCTGTCTACCCCTCCGTTGTCACCTCCTGGAGGTGTGGTGATGCCTTCTGTTGTCGTCATTTCAGTGTATATATATATATATATATATATATATATATATATATATATATATATATAGTTAGTATTATGGTACAGGTAGGTATATGTGAAGCTACAGAACGTAGTGAAAGTTTTTTGGCCTCTCTGATAGAGCCAGGAGTCCGTGAGCCTGAATGATGAGTGAATGGAAGCATTACTATTCCTCACCCTGCCCTAGAGTGGGAAAGGAGGTCTGGATGATGATGATGATGATGTATAGTACATACTGTAGATGCAGCAGGGAAACAGAGAAAGCTAAGATTACCATGGTGGAGGCGACTAATGAGGGTGTTTCAATATGTTGTCCATAAAGTCACACGCTCGCTGCAGGGGTAGCGCTCCATTTTATAGAGCTGAGTGATGTGTACACAGACACATCATTGATACGTCCTAACTAAAGGGCAACATTCAAACTATGAAGCAATATGGCCGCCGTCTTTCTGAACAGTTATTACTTTAGGGAGACCTAGTACTTAAGAGCACTTTAAATCTTCATATTTTAAAGTATAGCTACTTTCAAAAATATCAACAGGGCACTTAGGAATATATGTAACTTTGCCAGGTTCCGATTAAAAAAAAAAAAAAAAAAAAAAAAAAAAAAAAAATAGCGACAAATGGAGTGGAAAGATGGCGAAGTCAGCATCGGTGACTTGATTGTTGTCATTGTCGTGGCGTCCGCTGAAAAAATGAAATGACAAGAGGAGTGCCGATGAAAAGGCAATACTCCTCACCTATCAACTGAACTGAACTGATTCAAAAGCACTGCTGGGCGAATACATCTGTCCGTAATCCTTGGTGTGGTGTACTTAATCATTTCCCCGTCAGGACGATCGTGTGGAGGGTGTTCACTGCGTCATTCAAGGATATACACCACCAGTAAGTTACTATGTTATCCATGTCTGATGTGCTAAATTAGAAATGTATACAGAACTGATTAATTCTTCACCAAACGGGCGCGGCCTTCCCATATTTTCTATTGAGTGTTTCACAGATTACTTATTATTCCTGGATTACCACAGCTACTGATGATGTTATAAACTTACAGTATTATTTTACGAGTTGCTAGTATTCAGTTCCAGGATATTACCACCATAAACGCATAGTATATTACATAAGAATGCTAATGAACCCCCATAACCCCATTCTGAAATCGATATATACAGAGATAATGAATTTAATTAATATTTCCCTAAAAACCATGCCTTGGATGTTCACTCAGACAGTCCATGTAAAAAATGCATGCGTTCATATGTATGTTTATCCCTCTGTTGACTGCGCATGTGTCTGCTAGGTTTGTTTCACCCACTCATAGGCATACTTTATGTCACGTGATTTTATTGTACCAATCAGTTTGAAGCGCAGTCTTCAGTATTTTCTGGGTAGAAAATTCAAATCCTTCTTGCTCTGGCTTCCGATGAGGTAGGACGTAATCTGAGCATTGGGTGTAATACTGGATTGATTACGTATGTGTTACTAAGCGTTTCCATTCGGCACCGGAGGAAGCCTTTGAGTTATTGACAAAACATGGTGTGTTTTCTCTGGTAGTTTTTGATAACATATGAGTGATTTTGACCTTCATTTTTGTCAGAAATGCTTCATTTGGCCTCTTTTTCCAATCATGAACTTTGACTGGATGAGGAGGTGAAATGAAACATTCTCCTCAGAAAATGAGGGCAAATATCACTCAAATTGCATCAAAAACCACCAGAAAAATATACTGCACAGCCTGGACCATCATATCTCTAAGGTAAACATTCTGCTGCAGCACATTAGGTTAGGTTAGTTTAGGTCTGTTTAGTTATATTAACCGGTTGTGCAGTATATTTTTGCAGTGGTTTTTTATGCGATTTCAGTTATTTTTCCCATCGTTTTCTGTTGATTAGGTTAGGTTTGGTTAGTTTAGTTTAGGTCTGTTTGGTTAGATTAACCAGTTGTGCAGTATATTTTTCTGGTGGTTTTTGATGCAATTTGAGTGATTTTTACTTTTGTTTTCTGTCGAAAATGCTTCATTTGATCTCATCCAGTCAAAGTTCATGATTGGCAAAGAGGCAGAATGAAGCATTTCCGACAAAAATGAAGGTCAAAATCACTCAAATCTCATCAAAAACTACCAGAAAAATATACTACACAACGTGGGGGATGTATTGGCATCTTGTAGAAATTTACAAGTTGCCAACTTGTAAATTTTTACAAGTTGCCAATATGCCCCCTAGGTTGTGCAGTATATTTTTCTGGTAGTTTTTGATGCAGTTTGAATGTTTCTGACCTTCATTTTTGTTGGAAATGCCTCATTTCCCCTTTTTTCCAATCATGAACTTTGGACAAGTAGGTGAAATCAAGCATTTTTCAAGTAGGTGAAATCAAGCATTTTTCAAGTAGGTGAAATCAAGCATTTTCCCAAAAAAATGAAGTAAAAGACAACTCAAATTGCAAGAAAAAACACCAGAAAAATATACTGCACCACCAGCTAATGTAAGAAACAGACCAAACGTAACCCAACCCAACCATACAGACCTAACCTAACCAAACAGACCTAACGTAACCTAACCAAACAGACCTGATGTAACCTAACCAAACAGATGTAATGTAACCTTACCAAACACACCGAACCTAACCAAACCTGACCCAACAAACCTAACCTATCCTAGGGGAATGCTTACCTTAGAGATACGATGGTCCAGGACGAGGGTCATCTGGGTTGTCGTCGTCTCCTGGGAGAGTGACAACAACACCACAGGACCCATTTCTTGGTTTTTGTGTATTTTTTTTTTTTACCGACCACAGTACCACTGATGTTTGTTTTTTCTAAATTTACACAGTTCCTGACAATCTGGGCAATAAACTTTCGAAGGTACTACACCATATTTTCAAAAAAATACAGTAGCCTCCTCAGGTTCTAAGTGGAAATGCTTATCACCCGTAAATAATCAATATCACACCCGGGACACACAGCACGTCTTTCTTCTTCAGAGGCCATACTGAGAAGGATTTGAATTTTCAATCCAAAAGAAATCAAAGATCTCACTTCAAATTAATTGGTAGAATACCATCACATGACCCAAAATCAGTGGCATAGCGTGGGGGGGGGACCACAGGGGCGGTTGCCCCGGGAGCAAAATTCGTAGGGGTGCCAAATTTAAAAAAATAATAATAATAATAAAGTAGTGATAATAAATAAAAAATAGCACGCCATACCTTTCATACAGAAAATATCCCAATGTTCGATTATTCTACACAGTTTTTCAACATGATAGGGGAAATAAAGGTTGCCACATAACATTTACATTATTTTTCTCGCTAATTACAGCCATACTGTCCTCATGTTATCTTTATTGGTGAATTACATAATGCCTATTAATAGCACGATTTCCTATTTGAAGATACCGGTACTGCAATGTTCCATAATTTGCGCAAAAAATCAAACTTCAAAAACTCATAACTTCACCAAGTTGCAAGGGCACCTAGATAGCCTCACTCCTCCGCCCCTACTCGCCTCATCTCCGTGATGTGTGACACTGATACGTTGCGTAATTTTTAAAATCCACCTCACGCCTAAAGTATACCTTAAAATGCATATGTGTATAGAAGATTTTCTACTCAGAATGACATATACTTTCACCTCTACAAATATTTGCAGAAACTCGTGTTATACATTGTATTTATGAAACATGCTGTGGCATCCGTTATTTGTGCATGTGGCAACAATGCAGTCACTAAATTAAGATTTGTCAAAATCTCAAAATGCCGTTGGCAAGTAATGTTCCCGCCAATTTAGTGTTGCAACACCAACACAGAGTAAAACATGATTTACTTTCTTTGTAATACAAGATCTTGGGTCTTTTATCCCTACCTTGGGTTCTTGGAGATTAATTCGAAAAATCACGTGGATTTTTTTTTGAGTCCAAATAAATATACACATTAAACCTGGAAAATATATTTTAATTTTAATGATTAGTATGAAATGTTCGTCTGTAATAACGTGTACGCACCCTGTGAACTGTGTGTACAGATGCAAAAGTGCTTTCCTTTTCATGAGGAAAATGTGCTGGCATTACTCAATATTTTTGATCCAAAAGTAGCTCTATCTCCCAGAAGAACAAAAGCAATTGCAATATTGGTGATACACTTCCCTACTCTCATAAAGGAGAAAGAGCTTGATTCTCTTCAGGAACAATGGCAAGATCTGTTGCTTCCCAGGTCAACTCTTCAGCATCTCAATCAATCAGCGACATATTTCTGGCATGAAATGCTTAGAATTTCTGCTGGGAGTAATCAGTCTAAATTTGAATGTCTTTCAAGATTAATTTGTGATCTTTTAGTTCCACTACATTCTTCTGTGTTAGTTGAGAGATTGTTCTCACAAATGACTATGCTAAAAACCATGGCCACAAACAGATTGTTCACCCATACAGCTGTCAATCGGTTGTTTGCAAAACAAGCCATCGCTTGACAAGAAGTACTGTGCTTTGAATGGAAACCATCAAAAGAACTCACCATTGACATGAAAAATGACAATATTGGCCAGCGTTATGGAGGTAAGTGTTGCAGCACACAGCAAGCAACATGTATCCTGCCGACGAGACCGAAGTGGCCAGTGGCAGAGAGGAAAACACACAGGTTTATGTACAGTAATTCTATCTATCTATCTATTGCCAGAAGCCTTAATCCCTTACAGTATACGGGGTGGCCACAAACAAATTGCCTCCACGTCACCCTGTCCCCTGCGATTTCACTGCCCTGGTCCCAGTTCACACCCCCTTCCCTCATATACCTCTCCACTTCATCCCTCCATCTCATCCTTGGCCTTCTCCTCCCTCTCTCCCCCTCCACCTAATTCACATACACTCTCCTCGTCATTCTCTCACTCTCCATCCTCTCCACATGGCCAAACCACCTCAGTGTGCTTCTCCTAATGCTTCCTATCACATCCACATCCACACCACAACGCTCCTTCACATCCTCATTATCAGTCTCTCCATGTGACTCCACAGGCTCCTCTCAAGTAACTCATTTCCACTGCTCTCACTCTTGACTTGTGTCCCTTCAACAACTTCCAAGCCTCACTTTCATATGTCAGAGTTGGTATCACAAAACTGTCATGTAATAACTTTTTCACTTCCATGCTCACTTCCCTGTTTCTTATCATTGTCTTCAAGGAACCAGCAACCTTTCTTCCTTGTTGTACCCTTTCAAGCACTTCACCCTCCAAACTTTGATCCTTACTCATCACACTACCCATGTACTTAAACGTACTCACATTTTCCATTTCCTCATCATCCAACCTCACTGTACATTCACTGACTTCACCTCTCTCGAAGACCATAACTTCACTCTTCCTTACATTCACCTTTAAATTCCGTTTCTTACACACTCTCCCAAAGTCATCCACCAAGCCTTGCAGCTCCCCTTCGTCTTCACTTAACAAAACAGTATAATCTACAAACAACAGTAGCCTACAGGGAGTTTCCTAACACTTCTCTCTCTCATTAGGGCCACTCCAACATCCATTGCCCTACCTAGTATCTCTTTTATAACCCCATCCATATACAGATTGAACAACCATGGAGACATGACACATCCCTGTTTCAGCTCAACCTTTAAATAGAAAAACTAACTCAGTTCACTGTCCACACACACTGCAGCCTTAGCACCCTCATACATACTCTTCACAGCATTCAACAACTTCCCATCTACTCCATATATTTTCAATACTTTCCACAATCCTTGTCTATCCACCCCGTCATACGCTTTCTCCAAATATATGAAGGCCGCATACAACTTCTTTCCCTTCTCTAGACACTTTTCCATTAAAGATCTAAGAATGAATATCTGATCTACACAACCTCTTCCCTTCCTAAAGCCTCCCTGTTCTTCTCCAACTAATTCCTCTGCTGTATAAAAACCTAAAAGATGAGTTGAAGGAGCTTTAGCTTTATTTATATGTACATATAAAACTTGTTACGTAAATCTTGTTTTTTTTCATACGATCTTGGAGATTTTAGGTGAGCCCACTTGTATTTTTCTACTTTCCCCAGTGGCAACCCTGGCTGCAGCCAGTGTATGTGGGTGCCGATGAGTTCGATGGTTTGGTGAATTTTGTTGTTTTGGCGTGTTGACAGGTTTGTTTTTTTTTTTTTTTTTTTTTTTTTTTTCTGTGATAATTGTTTTGCTGACGCGGTTGTCATTTCTTATACTTCGATCTTCTGTTTCAACTATGATATATATATATATATATATATATATATATATATATATATCTATTGCCAGATGCCTCAATCCCATTTGGGGTAGCCACAAACAAATCACCTCCACGTCGTCCTGTCCCCCGTCATTTCACTGCCCTGCTCCCAACTCACACACCCCTCTCTCATATACCTCTCCACCCCAGTATACATATATATATATATATATATTATATTTATATATACTATATACAGTGGAAGCTCGATTATCCAGGCTCGGATTATCCAGCTTTCGGTATATCCGGGCCGTGACCCAATGGTTCAGTGGTACAGTAATTCATAGAATTATCCATACGATAGCTCCGGTTTAAACAGGAAGCATCCAGTTTCTAGGGAGAGAGGCATGGATAAACCAGAGAGAGTCTTGCTCACCCTGCCCCCACCCACACCTGCTCACAACTCGATCACAAAGGTGGTAGGATGGAGTTTGGTGAGGCAACTGATACTCCTGACGTAGCCTAACCTTGCTTAACTACTTAATAATTTAACCTAACCAGGGCTCCAGTTGGGAAATTGGGAAACTAAATCCACTTTTGTGTACGATGAGTTTCATCCATTATGCCCGAAGCAATCGTAGGTACGGCTTAAAGAACGTGATAAAAGAGAAAATCTTTCAGCAAGAGAAGGTAATTTACTACCCTCAAAATAGAAAAACACAGAAAACAAACTGGAGGAATATGAAGTGAATTGGTGAGGTCTTTAGGCTGTATGCTTAGACGAAAAGTAATGGGTTTCCTAGTTTTAGGGAACGAAATGAAACAAGAATGTCTGCTAATCAGAAAAAAAAAAAAAAAAAATACTCATGTGTTCTCGTAAGTTAGCATTGAGTTCTGCATTTTTCGTTAGGTATCGCGCCTCCCAACACATTTCGGACCAACAGAGCATTGTTATTTCTTCCTCTTACATTTACTGTTCACTCTTTTTGTTCGTTCTTATGTGTACTGTATGTGTGAAAGAGAGTATTAACCCCATCATAGCTGTCAGCCTCAAACAATGCTTTACTGTACCGGTGTCAGGGATGTTGGGTTAGGGAGAGCTATTAAAAACTGCGAACAATTATGGGAAGGGAACTAAGGTCACTGGTATGTTTTCACGACCCTCCTCTACCATCTCAAACAGTCAGGCGGCCTGCCACTTCATCTCAGATGTTTTCGCCGATATGTTTAAATGCTAATGTAACATGCACCCTAATTATGAGTAAGTTTCTTCCAATATGCCGGAAACAAACGTAGGTAAGGCTTAAGGAACGTTATGATAATAAGAAAACAAACTAGAAAAATACAAAAACAAACTAGAGAATATGAATTGAATTGGTAAGGTTATTAGGCTGTATGCTTGGACGAAAATTTACGAGTTTCACAATTATAGGGGACGAAATGGAACAATTATGTTTACTAATAAGAAAAAATACTTTCATCTCAAGTGTTCTTGTAAGGTGGCATTCAGTTCCACATTCTTTGTTCGATGTCGCTTCCCAACACATTTCGGACCGACAGAGCACACAGTTATTTCTGCTCCTTACAGTTCAGTGTACATTTATTTCACAATCTTTTGTTCGTTCGTGTATGTGTGAAAGAGAGAGTATTGATACAAACAATAATGTATTCCATTAACCCCTTATGGCTGCTAGCCTTGAACAATGCTTTACTGTACCGGTGTCAGTAACGTTAATTTAGAGAGAGACATAAAAACTGCGAACAATTATGGGAAGGGAACGGTCACTGGTATGTTTACACGACCCTACTCAACCATCCCAAACAGCTCGGCGGTCCTTTCATCCCAGATGTTTTCGCCAATATGTTTAAATGCTAAAGTAACATGCACCCTAACTTTATGTTTAAATTCTAATGTAACATGCCCCCTAATTTTCTTTCACGAATCATGGCAGATCACAAGATGGGTTTAGGGAGGAGGGGAAAAAGCCAGGTGTACCAGATGAGTCTTTTCAAATCTGTAAGAAAAAGAAACTGACTTTATAACTTTGAAAAAATGGTTTCAAGGTCTGCCACGGGAGCACACAAATTTCTGAACTCACCAACATTGAGGATTTGAGGGGGGTAAACATACGCTTTGCTGTAAGCAGTAAAAGCACCTTACCAAACCAGTTCATCCTGATAGTCTGTTATATTTTTCTGATTATTTCTGAGTTGGTAAATAAACATTTCTTGTTAAATCTTTCCCCGCTGTTTTCTGGTGTGATGACTCTTTGATTCGTTAACGTAATGGCAGAAGACACTGTTCTAATCTAAGTGTTTAAACCTGGCCTAACCTAGCTTGACTGCACCTAATAATGTAACCTAACCTAATCTTCAGTTGGGAAGTTGGGAAACGAAGTCCATATTTGAGTACGATGAGTTTTGTCCATTGTGCTGGAAACAATCGTAGATACAGCTTTAGAACGAGACGATACTAACAGGGAGGAAATCTTTCAGTAAGAAAACGTGATTTACCGAACTGAATATAGTCTGAAAAATACTGAAACAAGCTGGAGGAATATACATTGAACTGGAAAGGTCTTTCTGGTACTTAAAGTGTACATTTACCGGTAAATAAATCAGTTTAACAGTACAGTACTTGTGTTTCCACCGCATTAATCGTGCTTTCAGATTAATCAGCCACCCCTTAACACCATATAGCCTGGATAATTGGGCTATCTCTGTAAAGGAGAAATACGATTATTTACGGAAGAAGTAAGTACGGAAAAACAACACGATATTTCCTTTCCCACACACCAACGGGGCATAGAGGCACAATAGAGCTGGCGATAAATCCTTGGTGAGCCACATGAACTGGGTGGTGACTCATTTTCACGGCAGTAAGGAGGGGTAGAAAAAACGAGTGGAATCTTCCGCATTCCATCCAGGGACGCATGGGCAGTGTTACAATCACCACTCCAGTCACTGCTGCCAACGCTAGCCGGCTGAGCCAAGGCCATGGCCAGAGGTGCTCGCTCGGAGTCGCGTGCCAAAACGTGAAAAAACCACTCATCTTCAACTCATCCTCATTCATCGACGGGACCTCCTAGAGACCTTGGGATACCTTCATTGGAAAGAGGAAGAGTTGGTGAGTCTTATGAACTTTGATTCTCAAGCTATTTAGTTTGGCAGATATAAGGGTTTGAAGTAAGGTTATTTTTTCCCAAATCTCGGAAATCGCCCTTAGGGAGGAGTGTGTGGTGTCTGCGAACCCCCCGGCGGCAAACGGTTAATAAAAATTTTAATAATGGAGACTTAGATGAGTTTGTATTATGATAAATACACAGTAAGGTAAGCATTCTGTGGGTTAGATAAGCACACACATCATGGATCAAGGTACTGCACCATGCCAGGCCCAGTGATAATTCGTAAACAATAAACAGCTGATTCCGTTGAATGTAAGGCAGTGGTGAAAGACTTGTAGTTCTTGTATTTCCACCTTAAATAAATGATTTAATGCTAAATTATTATCCCAGCCTAATTTATGATATTTCATTGTGTTTGGATAAGTTACCATAAGTTAGTTTAGGTTAGATTAGGCTGGTTGTGGTTAAATAAAATTAGTTTAGACTGTTAGGTCAGGTTAGGATTGGCTTGGGGAAAGTTAGGTTAGGTTATTTTTGGTTGGGTTTGTGTATATTGTTAGGATATACAGTTAAAGTGAGGTAAGACGTGTGTTTGAATGGGTACTGTAAGGTTTGGCTTGTAATAATAAGTACTGAACAAGGCTCATTTTGTCCTGTCTTCAGTTATTTTGGATATCTAAGGACGAATGTATTCAGCTTATGGAAAAATATACTGAACTGGAGGGGTTATATACAAGGTGGTATCCAAAATTTTCTGGACTAATGCTATATAAATTTGAAGACTCACCATAGCTCCTATTGGCCACCATCATCCTTGAAGTAGTTCCCTTGCACGTTGATACACCAGTCTCAGTGCTTTCTCCATTGCTGGAACGCTCCCTGGAAGTCCTTTTCAACGAGGGTGTCAAGCACCGCCTGCTTTTCCTTCTGGATGTCCTGAGTGGTACCAAAACAACACCCTCTCAGCCCAGTCTTCGTTTTTGGGAGCCGAAAAAGTCACAGAGGGCCTGGACATGAAGGTTTCATCTTCTGAGGTGAGTCCAAGAATCTCAGTGCAGACATCAACGCTTTGCTGCATGTGGTCAGCCATCAGGAGCCTGGGGACAAATTTGGCTGTGATGCGGTGCTTGCCCAATTCTTCAGTGTAAATCCTGACATGTCGCAAAACCAGTTCCCACCTCCTCACCAATGTCATCAATGCCCCGACGTCGATCTTCACCAATGAGCTGCTGAATTTTTGCGGCATTCTGAGGAGGTGTGCTAGTTAAGGGCCTCCCTGTGTGGTTGTCATCGTCAACTGACATTCGACCAGCTTTGAACTGTGCCTATCACTGAAACACCAGTGTCCAACCAAGAAATTTGCTCACCAAACTCTTGAATCATTGTCAGGGTCTAATTTGCATTTTTCCTGAGATTTGTAGAAAATTTGATGTAAAGTCACTGTTCCTTTTCTTATAGCTATATAAAAATTGCCTGACAACACATGCACAAGAGCAAACAAATGAATGTCCACCCAGCTCCTTGCCGCGTGGCACACTGACTCACAATGCATGTTAGTACTGCCACCTAGAGGTGCATCATGCTACAACAATCCATTTAGGTGTCCTGATCCCTGTCCTGAAACTTTTGGATAGCACCTCGTATGACCTTGAATCCAGTGCAGTTACCCTTTTTAACATGCTATGCTTCTAAAGGGATTTGGCACTGACAGGACACAGAATGTCAGTCCTATGATTCTAGAGGTTTTTGGCGGGGACAGAATATAGAATAAGTCAGTGTAACAGCACTAGGCTGGTATTGGAAGCATTCAGTCAACATTAGGAAGCAAATGTAAGAGCAGTCAGTAGCTACCTTTCGTTTAGTGGTGCACAGGTGGCACTAGGTGGAGTAACTTGGCACCCATATTCACCACATATGACTTGCCAGATGTGTGATACAGTCAGTGGTTGTTTTTTGTTGCTGATCAACCCCAGACTGTCTGGCCAAGCAGACCCATCAGCTACAGGCAAGCAACACTACAGGGTTGTCCCATGCAATGACCTGATGTTCCTTTGTGGCTGACAGTGCCTAACCCAAGCAAGATGTGTGGAATAGTGTGGTTTGGTTCCTGGATGAATGCCACATTTGCATCTTTCCACCCAGTTAATAGGGGCACCATAGCAGGCTCCACTTCACCCTATCATTTGGTTATATTGTTATCAACCAGAGTTGTTATGGGTTCCTGGGTTATAGGAAACTATTAGGCTTGTCACTGAGCATAGAGCCACCTGATATGGAAAGAATAGTAATAAAAAGTAACAGAAAGGTAAGGGAGAGGTCAGATGAGAGGAAGGCAGACACAGAAACAAAATGAGAAGGGGGAAGGGAAAAGTTCAGTATTACCATATATCAAGTGAGTGGATGATGTTTGCCACCACCTACTACCTTCAGTCATTGTTTAAATTATGTAACTAAAGTTGCTGTATGTATCTTTGTTTAACCCCTACACCGCGGGCTTGTTTACCAATTACTTGCGTGTCCCGCGGGGTTATTTGGGCTCCGAGAGACTCTCAAAAAATATTTGCTAAAAATCAGTTATTAGTCCTAGAATAATAAAATTATATATGCTTATAGCACATACCTTCAGCTTTCTCCTGGAATGATTGTTGAGCCTTCGTCAGTTTCCGTAGGACTTGTGGAGACCTCTGAAGTAGGGTAACTAAGTCTCCACTTTACACTTCCCGACAACCCGTTATATGATTACCACAGCCAGATACAAACACTATAAACACTATTCTACCATTTTCAAGTAGTTTGGGATCCATACTAAAAAAAAAACTGTGTGAAAGCAATGGAAATTACGAGCGCGTCTGATCGCCGCACTTGCGCTAGTTCGCTCTAGGCACTCTGTCATTTATTATTCATAAAACCCCTCACACTTTATATTTCTATTACTATATCACACTTATATATATCTGGAGTCTTTCTCCATAAGTTTCATTCAGTCGTATTATTTTATTGTCACTGAAGTCATTCTATTTTTCAGTCAGTAAAATACGTAGAGAGCCACGGATTCACTCTCACTGTTATAACATAAATTATTTGTACTCATATTCTTATATTACTAATTACTTACATTACTATTTACATTTTCTATTCTATTTTCAATATTTACCCTTCTATTTTACTTACAATATGTTATTCACTGTCACTTTCAGTAAGATGAAACTATAGTACACTGTTCAATCATATGAACTGAACATCCATTGCTTTCACCTGCTATTTACACATTATTTACACATTATTTACACATTATTTCCAAATAATTCTGCTTCCACACTTGCACTGTTAGAACTGCTTCTGGCTGTGATAATCGAAGAAGCAGGTTACACAGAGGGAACCTGGCATTCAGCGCACTGCCAAGAGGTGCGTTTATGCTCAGGTGTGCGGCGTGTGGTATGCGCACATACCTGACACCTGCGAATCGCAGCCTTCCTTTTCCCTGTGGCAGGCATTAGCTCAAGTCTGTGCCGCTCCATATACGCCCTCTGCTCAAGTCGGTCGGGAAGTGTAACTGGATGGCGCCTTGGAGTTGCTGCTTGCACCTTACCATATTTTTCCAGCAGCTGCTGGACACAAGTCCTAGCGAACAACCTCAGGGAGAAGGACTTGGGTGGCTTTACCTTCATCTTGTACAGGATGAAGGCGTTCCAGCATCGTCATATCTATGAGATGCAGAAAAACTTTCCTGTACCACCTAGTATTCTTCCTGAGGCAGTCGATCTCACCAATCATCATGTCGGACTTGTCCACCAGCCGCATGTTTATATTATAGTCCAACACAGCATCAGGTTTCATCACAGGTTCGCCTGTCCTACGGTCGACCTTCCCACTGTCTCTCATCTCCCCCTTATGTACGGTGGTGAGCATGTGCACGACTCTCTTGTCATGCCACCGTATTGCCAGCATCTTCTCAGACTTGCGTAGGTGCACGTCTCCTCGCTGCGAGTTTCCTGCCTCTGGGAATTTGGGGAAGTTGGCACGATTACTTTTGACAGTGCCGCAGGAGCCAATGCCGTGCTCAGAAAGGTATTTGGCAAGTTTCGGTGCTGTATAGTAGTTGTCTGTATACAGCACATGATTCCCACCAAAATACTTTTCTAGGAGCACTTTCACTACACAGCCTGAGAAGCCAAGGGGGTGTGTTTTATCGAGATCGACAGTGCTGGCTGAATATATGACGAAGTCAAGGATGTACCCCGTCTTACAGTCGCACAGTACAAAGAACTTAATTCCAAAGCGATGGCGTTTGCTTGGAATGTACTGAACAAACCGAAGACGTCCTCTGAACAGAACCAAGGACTCATCAATGACAACCTTCTGAAATGGGTGGAAGAATGACATGAACTTATCCTTCATTCTGTTCAGAATCTCCCGGATCTTCCAGAGTGGGTCGGTTTGGGAAGGTACATCGTTGTCGGCAAAGTGCAGGTTTCCCATGATGTTCCGGAAGCGATCTCTGGCCATGTACTTGTTGAAGGTCGGTGAGGGTAGTAAGGGGTCCATGGACCAGTATTCTTCCAACTCATGCTTCTTGGAGTGTGGCATAAGAAGCATGAGGGCAAAGAACGCATACAGCTCCTGCACTCCCAGCATGGTCCACTGTTGCATCTTGGCTGCACCTGTACCACTAGCAGCACGTTGTGATTCGAACCTGTTAGTCTCATCACATATGTGCTGCATGACTTCGTCATCTAGGAAGGCCAAAAGGTAGTCGACACACTCAGCATTTTCGTCCATAGTGAAGGCAGGCTGAACTCCTGACGAGCTCTCATCGAAAACCAGGTTTTCGGGGACAAAATCTGACCCTTCCGTCCACGCGAAGGCGTCCAGGATTCCCTGGCGTGGCGGTGGAGGGATGGTGGTGGTGGTGGTGGTGGAGGTTGGCTGAGAGGGAGGCTTATCACGGTCAAGGTCACTCGCACTGACCCTAGGTTGCCGTACAGCACTAGCAGCCCTTACCCTACTAGCTACACTACTTCTCACTCTCTTAGATCTACCTCTACCTCTACGGCCGGCCTTCACTGTTGATGCTGGTGGTGACTCCGAAGACTCCGGAGATAACTCAGCCGACGATGATGACGAGATGAGTAAAGCGGGGCTTGGGGAACGGGGAGGTGAATGATCTCGTGACTCATGGCGGGCTGGGTCACGTGGGGGCATTGTTCTGGGGCTAACACGCCGCCTTTTCACTCCCTTCCCAAATTCTTTTCCTTCCTGCACTAAAGGCTCCTTTCCCTTGGAGCTACACACAGATTCACTGGTAGGAGCACTTGTTGTCGCTGTTTCTGGCGCGATAAGTTCACCCGGCTCATCACACGATTCACCGGAATCGTCAAAATCGCTGTCCATTATTATCATCGACAATTCAGCAAGTTCTCGTGCCACTGCAGAGTCACTGAGGCCTTTCCTGCTTGCCTCAACACTTTTCTTGGGGGTAGAGGTCACGGGGCCCTTTGCAATGGGCGCAGAAGCGGCAGGAATGGCGGGCGCGAGTGCGACATGTTGTCTCTGCAGTGGAGGACAAGGAACTAAATGCCGCGGCTTATCTGAGAAGGGAAGGGTTGACAATGACACTTTAGGCTGACTGCTGCTAACTTACAGGCTAATTTTTTATAGGTAGAAAATCTCGGCAATAAATAAAGAAATAGGTACTTCCAGGTGAATGTAAATGTCAATTAGGATTCTCCCTTCCTTTCTGATATATATTTTTATTACAGACATCGATTACAAGGCATAAATCAAAGGGGAAATTACCGTGGTAATGTAGCGAATGAATGCACGTGAGGTTTTGTCAGGTGATAATTGGGCAATTTCAGGAGTATAACACTATCACTTACCTGTTTTTTTTTTGGTATATATTATTGGGTAAAAATATTGGGCATAGGGCTTATTTCAATGGATGAAATCTGTGGAAAAAGAAGAGGGAAATTTCCGTAGCGCAGCGCGGCGTGAGAGGTGAGAGGAGAGGGTAATGGAGGGCAAGTAGGGAGGGGAGTCAAGAAGGGGGTAAATTATCTGAGAAGGGAAGGGTTGACAATGACACTTTAGGCTTACTGCTGCTAACTTACATGCTAATTTTTTATAGGTAGAAAATCTCGGCAATAAATATAGAAATAGGTAGTTCCAGGTGACTGTAAATGTCAATTAGGATTCTCCCTTCCTTTCTGATATATATTTTTATTACAGACATCGATTACAAGGCATAAATCAAAGGGGAAATTACCGTGGTAATGTAGCGAATGAATGCACGTGAGGTGTTGTCAGGTGATAATTAGGCAATTTCTGGAGTATAACACTATCACTTACCTGGGTTTTTTTTGGTATATATTATTGGGTAAAAATATAGGGCATAGGCCTTATTTCAATGGATGAAATCTGTGGAAAGAGAAGGGGGAAATTTCCGTAGCGCAGCGCGGCGTGGGAGGTGAGAGGAGAGGGTAATGGAGGGCAGGTAGGGAGGGGAGTCAGGAAGGGGTTAAAATAGCTAAAATGTCAACAATGGATGGGAGTACAGATGAGATTTGGAGTGCTGACTAGTGTTGAACATTGGCAGTACTGATATATGATACAAGCCACCACTTGAGAGCCCGGGATAATTCAAAATAACACAGAATCACAAAAGTGACGCCCCGCGGTATGATCCATTGTAGCCGAGCGTCACGAAAGTGACGCCCCGCGGTTAAGGGGTTAAGGAATACTTTACATTTAAGCTTTACTGGTTTTTGTATTTCCTCAGGAGGTACACATTAATCTCTTGATTCCAGGCCACTGATTTCTAAAAGTAACACATAGCTGTGTTGATGTTCCATGAAATACTTGTCCACTAGATAGTCTACTGTTGTGTATGTAATGAAGTGATCTGTGATTCAGGTGTGTGGTGAGAGAGCAACTGGACATGCACAAGGCAGCTTACGGTCAGTTCATCAGAGGAGTTGATGTGGAGTCTGCAGACCCCAACTAAAAGGTAATGATTGTGCCAAAACTCAAATCTTCATGTTGATGTTTCTGGCTCTGCCTTTATAAAGTGTTGTATTGTAAACCATTGTTTTGCATGGCTAATGTATTACCAAGTTATACTGTGCATTGTGCAAATGGAATCTGCACAGAAAGAAGCTTAAGACTCCCTTTTTTTTTTTTGGGTGGGGGGGGGGGGGAAGTGAATCGGAAATTTTCCCAAAGGTCCCTCTCTTGGCTCTGTAAAAGTTTATTTCCAGTACAGGAATGCTTCCAGTACACTATGGCTTACTGTCAAACTGTGCCATCGTTGGTGTTATCCATGTCTCTGATGCACAGTAATGAGGTGGCAGGAAACTCAGAATATATTCCAAAAGTAATAGAGCAGTTACTTGATGATTATTCATGGAAGGAATGTCACATTTTAAGGGTTAAAGATGTATTGGTCATGAATGTCACAGTAAAGTGATATTAAACGTTAAATAAATTGTATTTTTTGCTTATGGACAGTTCATGTTGTACACAGATTTGCAAACCAGCCCTTAATAAGACAAAGACACAGCATTTTTTTTTCTTTAGCTAGTTTATATACATTTCCATATGTCTTTTATTACTCAACAAATTGAATAACCATAAAAATGAATCAGAACCCTTTTTTTTTTTTTTTTTTTTTTTTTTTTTTTTTTTCCCACATAGCATAAATGAGCTCCATGCAAAATTAGGATTCACTGGACAGTGCTATTAACTTGATAGAGATGCTGGTCTAATGGCAGCTGTTGTTCCAGGTTCACAGCTGGAGTCAGAGCAGTAAAGCAGTCGTAAACACTGTCGTCACAAGGGTGCTGCCTGAGTAATAGATGTTAAGTATAAAGCAGGATTGAGAGCACATCTTATGTTGTGTTAGCACATCCAACAAGAGGTACCTCAGCCAACAGCTTATGGGTTATTATCCATGTAGTGTCCTGTGTATGATTTTTTTTTTCCCACATAGGAGCAGATCTTGGATGATATACCTGGTGTGGTATCCTTTGCAGTATCTGTTGCTGCGGAGACAATAGGTAACAACTGTTGAAATAAGGAAGATGGTGGTAATATCAGTCTCAATTGACAGTTTGACTCAGCAGTGATGGCCTGTATGTTTAAAGTTATGGTTCAGAAGCATTCACGTGTTAGCAATATTTAAGCCTTTGGCCGTGTTAGGCGACTGTGTTCGCCATACAGTACTAATTATTCTTTGTGACGTGTCAGGCGACCACAGTCCACTGCCGAAAAAAAAACATTTCCGTCCACACATGTTGTTTTTGTATAAATACAGTAAGTTTTGACTTCTTTTATGTGCCAACAAACAGTGTACATATGTCTAGTGTTTATTTACAAGTGAAAAACCTTGCGTGAAGTAAATAATCTCGTCCTTGTAGCAAAATTAGAGAATAACACAAATTAATTATTTTTGCATTTTTTCTCAGAAAATTACAATTTTCTCGAACAAATACAGTTAGTTTTGATTTCTCTTTATGTGCCAACAAACAGTGTACATGTGTCTGGTGTAAATATACAAGTGAAAAACCTTGCTTGACGTAAATAATCTCGAGGTCATTATTGCAAAATTACAGAATAGCAAAAATTAATTATTTTTACATCTTTTTCTTAGAGAATTAAAGTTTTTTCATAGAGAAGGGTGCATTTTTGACCATTATCACACACTAAAAATGAGAACTTCATGGTCATTTCCCAGTGAACAATTAACAACAAAGTTATAATTAGCACATTCATTTTTTAGGGACTTAGGCTGCGTCCAGGGGAATGACCGAGAAATGATCGGTTGCAGCCAAAGAGTTGAAGGAATTATAGCCTGTGCAGAAATTTTTATCCTTGTTATGTAATTAGTTATTATCTAGTAACAGTGATGAATTCTTGACAGTTATTGTTCAATTGTAATGGGAGCTTCTTATTACTGAGCATTGGTACAGTGAAGGTAAGTCATCCTATTGGTGGTAGACAGTAAGATTAACACCAAGGTAGAGTAACTGAAGTATCATGTAAGTTGAGAGACGTGGAAGGAGTGATATAATGGAGGTGGTAAAGGAAGAACCAGATGTACAGTCAGAGTGTGAGGTGGGTGACAAAATAATGGAAGTTGTAAAGGAAGAACCAGATCTAAATTTAGAATGTGAGGTGGATGACAAAATACTGGAAGTGGTAAAGGAAGAACCAGATGTAAAGTTAGAGTGTGAGGTGGGTGACAAAATGTTCTTCAGTGACAATGAGACTGTCCTGGACACAGTGTCCTCAGCTGAAGTTAAGCAGTTCAGATGTTTAGAGTGTGATAAAACATTTCCGTTTGAGGAAAGTCTTATCCGACATGCAGTTGTTCATTCAGGAGTGAAGAATTTTAAGTGTGATGAATGTGGTAAACGATTTGCACAGAAGCATTATCTCACCAGACACCTATTAATTCATTCAGGAGTGAAGAATTTCAAGTGTGACGAATGTGGTAGACTATTTACACATAAGAATAATCTCGTCAGTCACCTATTAAGTCATTCAGCAGTGAAGCATTTCAAATGTGATGAATGTTGTAAACTATTTACACATAAGCGTAGTCTCACCAAACACCTATTAATTCATTCAGGAGTGAAGAATTTCAAGTGTGATGAATGTGGTAAACTATTTACACAGAAAGATAGTCTCACTCAACACCAATTAATTCATTCAGGAGTGAAGAATTTCAAGTGTGATGAATGTGGTAAACTATTTACACTTAAGAGTAATCTCACCAAACACCTATTAATTCATTCAGGAGTGAAGAATTTCAAGTGTGATGAATGTGGTAAACTATTTATACAGAAAGATAGTCTCACTCAACACCAATTAATTCATTCAGGAGTGAAGAATTTCAAGTGTGATGAATGTGGTACACTATTTGCACGTAAGCGTGAGATCACCAAACACCTATTAATTCATTCAGGAGTGAAGAATTTCAAGTGTGATGAATGTGGTAAACTATTTACACTTAAGGGTAATCTCACCAAACACCTATTAATTCATTCAGGAGTGAAGAATTTCAAGTGTGATGAATGTGGTAGACGATTTGCACAGAAGATTCATCTCACTCAACACCTGTTAATTCATTCAGGAGTGAAGAATTTCAAGTGTGATGAATGTGGTAAACTATTTACACGGGAGGTTAGTCTCACTCATCACTTGTTAATTCATTCAGGAGTGAAGAATTTCAAGTGTGATGAATGTGGTAAGCGGTTTGGTTGGAAACTTAGTCTCACCAGACACCTATTAAATCATCATGGAAGGAAGAGTTTCTAGTTGATGTCATCCAACACTGTTTATTTCATTAAGGAATGAAGAAATTCAAGTGTGATGAATGGGGTAAACAGTTTCATTATAGGTTCTCTCCTGTATCAGTTCAGGCGTGAAAAAATTTAAAATGTGATGACTGGAAAACTCTGTACAGAAAAATTCTTATTCACGTGGCACCTGACAGTTCATTCAGGTGTGAAAACAATTATATAGTTATGATCAATATGGCAAAGCTTGTAGAAGAAATCAGGCTTTGACCCACCCCATCCCGACCACTTTACCACCACTGACTCCCCCCCAATCCCGACCAGTTTTGGCTGAAACCTCCACTTTTGGTGAGAAACATTGAAAATTCATAAAGAAATCACTCACCTGAGGTTTAAAATACTTGATACAGATAGCAGTACTTCTTACCTTACTGTGTTTTCTAACAGGCTGGCTCCAAAGAAAACGAGTTCTATGGGAGGGTAACTATTCCACGCCACTAATAAACGGTATTAATTTATTTATTTGGTACAAATTTATATGTAGCATGAGAGTATATTGGTTTTCACACAGTAATATAGGCAATATAAGCATTGTTTCACTCACCAAACACATCAACATACCTGACCTTTTTTGGCGACATTACCTGATCATCATTTCTGACTGTTTCTTCCTCTAATGGTATGTAAACTTTGTCCTCCACATTGTCATCGATTGGGGAATCACTCTGGCCCTGAATTTCATCCTGTGGCACAACATGTTTTTATTGGCCAGGTCACTGGTAAGAGGTGAATTGCCGAGACAGTGGCATGTGGGGGGGGGGGGAAGGTCATGTGGGGTAAGGCATTGTCCCTGCCTGGCATCTTGTAGAGGAAGGTGTCCCGTGTATACGTACCAAAAATCACGCGCGAAAATTTAAAATTGTGCAAATTAGGGACCTTGCAATTGATGCGTGTTTATATACGTCAACGTGACTGACAGTGACAAAACGTGTGGACTTGTATATATGTCAACGGGACGCGGGGGATTAACCAGGCATGGTGCCATTCTCTAACAAGTGAGGCGGAAGACATGTTTTATCTCTTAGGCTGCTTTGCCAAATTAATGGAAAATTTGTAAATAGTGGGTTGTAGGGAAAAAAAGAAATAAAACTTTGTGAGTGTTTTGGTCTGTAGTGCCACTTTAGCCACTACTGGTACTCATGCCAGGCCACCCCTCGTGCAGCGTGTCATACAACCTACTAAGCCAAGACACCATTAACCATGGATGATTATCAGTGGTAGGTGGGGGCACTCGCCATACACTCACTTGATGTAGTGCTGCTCTCGGATGTCTGCCCTTTCCTGTCCTCCATCCTTCTTTTCTCCCATTCACTTCTGTCTTTCTTAATTCTTTCCTCTTCCTTCTGCCTGTGGATGACTACACTGAGTGACAAGCCAGATGGTTTCCTGTACACTAGGAAACCATTTACTATGCTGGGTGGTAACCATAGCACCTGGTGGTTTAGTGGGTAATTATGGCACTCCAGTTGGATTGAGCCAGTGTAGGTTTATATCCAAGGAGTTGTTGGGGTTTATTGCTCACGTAATGCCACTCAGGGATGAATGAGGCTGGTCACTCTCATCATAAATATCAGGACCAAATTGCCTAGCCCTGGGCTCCTAGTCCTCATGGGGCAGCATAGGATTGGATGATGCCACCAATAGGTATTCAGAGTGTGATCTACTATGACACAAGATGTGCTGTGCCCATATTATGATGGGACAGTCATTCACAATGGCATGGCATCACAAACAAGGATTCAGATTGTGATTTAAAAGACAGTGCCCATGTTAAGACAGGACAGTCCTTCACAATGGCTTGGTGTTAAATAATTATGCCCAATCAAGAGTTTACTTGCAGGGGTAGATTAATCACTAGGCTGAATACCTCACAGTCAAGGCCCCCACCACTGAAAAAATAAAAAAAAAATCAAATGAATTGATAAATGATAAAATTACAGTGACTGGCATCACACAAGACCTCTTGATGGGGACCCGTTCCCTGGGTAGGAGCCCCAATATCTGGTTTAGCCTACAGTCCCCCAAAAAAGTTGTTTGGCCCTGATTACTTGGGCCTTTACCAAGGCGAGGATTATTGACAAGTAGGATACCAAAGTGGGGATGTCAGGGTCCGTGAGTGAGCAGCAGGCTGGGATGTAAGCAATAGCTGGTCAAACCAATATCCAGCGTATACTCCCTTCATGCTTTTCATGTTATTTGTGTATTTCATCCATAATACTAATGTTATATTATGTGATGATTCAGTACAAAAATGAGCATTACAATTTGTGTCATGAACATTAACAAATTAGCACATTGGGCTGTAATTAAGGCCTCTTCTGTTTGTACTCATTGATACATCATGGGGCAGATCCTGATCTGGTTCAGATTTGAATCCAGGTTTTGCTCCTCTAGTTTGTGGTAACAGAACAATAGCTGGTTGTAAGGCTGATTTTACCTGTGATGGTTTTTCATAACTCTGCGTGGCCCTGCTTGCCATGGATGATGATGAAGATGCATTAAACTGCATGATTAATATTTCTGCTGTGTACAATGTTATGGCAGATATGAGATAAATGCCATGTATAGTATGTATGTCTGTGTGGAAGCTTGGAGGGGTAATCATCAAGGAGACACAAAATCACCTTATTTTGCCCTCCCTCCCCCTTCTCTCTCTTATGTTGATTTTTTTTTTTTCCTGAGTGTATTTTTAAGTTTCAACAGACACCATCTTAGAATACCATTTTTCCCTCATCAGTTGTGATTTGCCCAAACCCAGCCCAGTGATTGTAACATAACCTCAGTAATTCTAGCCTGCCCATACCCTGCCGAACCTAAATTTTTCTAACCTTACATAATTAATCCAGACCAAACCTATGATAACCTAATCTTGACCATACCTAACCTAATTTTATGTAATGCTACCTAACCTAACCTATTATAACCTGACCTCAACTGATCCTTACAACATTTATCCTAACCTAATAATTTTCCCTAATCTGACCTAAATAATCCTAACCTGCTGGTTCTGGCATGTTTTAAATTGTGATGCCATTATAATGCAGCACAGGAGGCTGGTCCTTTTATCTCCCTGTTGTGTTGGCAGGGTTAGCTTAGTGGTGTATATGTGCAGGTGTGAGGATCATTCTAGAAATTAAGTGTTATGCTGTAAGATTAAGTTAATGGTTTATATCTGGAGATGAGGAACATTCTAGAAATTAGGTGTTATGCCTTAAGATTAGGTTAATATTTAATATCTCGAGTTGTGAGGAACATTCTATAAATTTTTCTGCCATAGGATTAGGCTAATGTTTTATGTCTGGTGATATGAAGAACATTCTAGAAACATGGACATGGCTTACCGTAGGAATTTGTTCCTGTCATTATTATTATTATGTATTGTTGATTTTAGTGCATTATTACATAGTACAGTGTGATTTCCCTCCCAGGCTGTAGAATATCCTGTGTTGTTCTGGAGATGGAGTCACCTGTGGGGGTGTGCCTCCTACTTTAGTGTGTGCTTAGCAGCCAGCAGAGAGCAGTATAGAGTGGAGAGTAGTCAGTCAGTGAGTGTTAATCAGTGAAAGGCAGAGTAGTCAGTCAGTTAATGAACAATGAATATTAGGGAGTGATGATGAAGGTAGTGTGAGAGAGAAAAGCCACCATGTTTTACAAGTGTACCTCAGCTGTGCCTGGAACAAATAAAACCCTGAAGTGTTCAGTGGCCTTTGATTAATGTCCTGACCTGTGTACTCAATGTTTTTGACATCAACAAACTCTGTGATGCAGCAAATTGGTGTCAGGAGTGGGATACGTTTTGAGAGATGGAGACGCACAGATAGGTTGCCAAGATGGTGAATGTATCTCTAGAGATATACTTGCAGTGTTAGGAGCACAGCAAGAAGAACAAAAGAAAGATGTACTTGCAGTGTTAGGAGCACAGCAAGAAGAACAAAGACCTTCGACCCTGTTACGCACTTCCTGACTTTATCCTCCACTATACAGGACACCTCTTCCCTCACCTCTCTTACCTGGCTGCATATTCTCTCTACCTTACTGTTTGCCACCTCCTGTTGCTTCAGTTTCCTCATCGCCTCACACAGCTGGTGAAGATGCTGTCTGTCCACTCATCTCCTCACACAGCTGGTGAAGGTGCTGTCTGTCCACTCATCTCCTCACACAGCTGGTGAAGGTGCTGTCTGCCCACTCACTGGTTCGTCTAGTTCTGCATAGTGTTCTGCTTGAGCTTCCTTTTGTGTGTGTGTTTTTTTTTAATATTTCTTTTGTTGATAATTTCTTTTATACCAGATACTTGCATTGTTCTTGTTCCTGTGCTTCTAGATATTTATTTTGTTCTTAATTTCTATCTTTCTTTTTGCTGTGCTTCTCGATATTTTTATTCTGATTTTTTTTCATTCTCCATAATATTTCTTGGTGGTAGGTGGTGGTGACCATCATCCACTCACTTGATGTAGTGCCGCCTACTTCTGCCTTTACTTTTTCATTATTTTTCTGTGTCTCCTCTCTTCTTGTTTCTCCAGTCTTTCCTGTCACTTTTTGTTATTATTCTTTCCTTTTCAGGTGGCCTTACATTGAGTGACAACACTAATGGTTTCCTGTAAGCCAGGAAACCATTTACAGTGCTGGGTGGTAATTGTATGACCAACCTATATGTGTTCCCTCTGCATCAACAAGTGGTTTGGTGGAGGGTTAATGCTGCTTTCTGTAAAATAGGTGAGACCCGTGGTAGTGTAAGGAAATTTTGACAATATGATTAAATTACGATATGCAGTTTAAACCGATATGACATGCCTAACAAATGCAAAGGAGACACATACACATCATGACAAGGAGTAAAATAAGCCCATTTGCCACGTTATTTCCATTATAATGGACATCATTTTCTTAGGGTTGGACACATACAGTATACTTACGTACACGCCATCGAACGTTGACATACCTGATATCTTGCGTCTACTCGTCCTGTATACAACCTGTATTTATCATCATCATCATCATTAACCATTTAGAGTCCACTGCTGAACAAAGGCCTCTCCTTTCCTTTGCATGAATTCCTTATTAGGGCCAGTCTGTGCTAGGTTTTGCCCACAATCTTCTCTATTAACTCCATCTCTTATATGGTCGTTTTCTACTACTCTGCCCTTCTCGTGGAATCCAGTCAGTCATTCTTTTACTCCATCGGGTTTCCTTTAATACTGCTACGTGATCTGTGCATACATGTGTCAATCAATCAATCATTTCCTGTGGCACCCCACGGGATGCATAGGGCCTCAATGAACTCTCTTCACCAATATTTGTCTCTTGCCATCTCCTTCAGGTCCCACCAACACTCCTCTCCTGCTTCTTTTTTCATTGTTCTTAACCAGGTTTCCCTCGGCCTACCTCTACCTCTTCTTCCTCTAGCAGTCCACTCTGGCACATCCTGTATTAAACTACCTTCTTTTCTGTATATGTGTCCCAGCCACTTCCAGCGAGACAGTCTCACATATTCATTAACTGGTTCCACTCTCGTAATATCCCTTACTATTGCATTTGTAACTCTGTCTTGCCACTTTACCCCAAGAATCCTTCTCAGTATTTTATTCTCAAATCCTAATACTTTCTGATCTGTTGCAATTGTACTGTACCATGACTCATGCCCGTAAATTAAAATTGGTCTAACCATGGACTTGTAAAATTTCAGTTTAGTATGTACCGAAAGCATATTATTATTCCAAACATATTTCAACATTCCAACAGCTCGCCAAGCCTGTCTAATCTATCTATCTATCTATAGCCCGACGCCCTAATCCTGCAAAGGGTGGCCGCAGACAAAACGCCTCCAAGTCACTCTGTCACCCACCATTTGACTCCCCTCCCCCCAACTCACCCCCCCCTCCCTCATATACCTCTCAACTCCATCCCTCCACCTCATCCTCGGTCTACCCCTCCCTCTCCCTCCCTCCACCTCACCTACATACACCCTCTTAGTCAGTTTTTCATTCTCCATTCTCTCCACATGTCCAAACCACCTCAGTGTATTTCTCCTAATCTTTTCAACCACATCCACATCTACCCCACAACGTTCCTTCACTTCTTCATTCGTCAACCTGTCCCTCCACGTCACTCCACATGCTCCTCTCAAGTAACTCATTTCCACTGCTCTCACTCTTGACTTGTTCCCCTCTTGCAATGTCCACGCCTCGCTTCCATACGTCAGGGTAGGGATCATAATACCATCATGCAGTGACTTCTTAACTTCCATACTCACCTCCCTATTTCTCATCATTGCTTTCAGTGTACCAACAACCTTTCTTCCCTGCTGTACCCTTTCACGTACTTCATCCCCCAAGGTTCCATCCTTATTCATCACACTACCCAAGTACTTGAATGCACTCACATTCTCCATATCCTCACCATCCAACCTCACTGCACACTCTGTGACTTCATTCCTCTCAAACACCATAACTTTACTTTTGTTTACATTAACTTTCAGCTTCCTCCTCCTACACACTGTCCCAAATTCATTCACCAAACCTTGCAACTCCCATTCATCTTCACTCAACAATACTGTATCATCAGCAAACAGCAACACCGGAAGCTTCCAAATCTCACCCTCATTCATTAGGGCCACCCCCACATCAACTGCCCTACCTTGTACCTCCTTTACAACCCCATCCATATATATATTAAACAGCCATGGAGACATTACACACCCCTGTTTCAGTCCCACATTGAGATCAAAGAACTCACTCAGCTCACCATCCACTCGCACCGTAGCCCTAGCTCCCTCGTACATACTCTTCACAGCACTCAACAATTTCCCCTCCACTCCATATATTCTTAATACCTTCCACATACCTTGCCTATCTATTCTGTCATAAGCTTTCTCCAAGTCCATGAAGGCAGCATACACTTTCCTTCCCTTCTCTAGATACTTCTCCACTAAACATCTTAGAACAAATATCTGATCTACACACCCTTTTCCCTTCCTAAATCCCCCTTGTTCTTCTCCAACTAGCTCCTCTGTCATATGCCTAACCCTATCAATGAGTATTCTACCATATATTTTACCAGTCACACTAAGAAGGCAAATACCCCTATGGTTACCACATACTTCTCTCCCCTTTTCCTTTGTACAGAGGAACAATTATACCTGATTTCCAGTCCTCTGGAACCCTTCCCTCTTCCCAAGCCAATCTACACAACTTCCACATCCACTCCACAACAATCTCACCCCCATACCTAAGCATTTCACCACACACTCCATCAATTCCTGGGGCCTTTCCCAGCTTAATCCTCTTCATCGCTTCCACTACTTCCGCCCTACTGATCTCTTCCTCCCTCCTCTCATCTCTTCTTCTCCCAGCCATTCCCCAACCACTTATACTCACACTGCTCTCACTCTCTACATTCAACAAATCCTCAAAGTGCTCCTTCCATCTCCTCAATTTCTCTCTCTTCTCCACCAACAATCTATTATTCCGATCTTTCACTCCCCTACTATTTCCCCTTTCACACTGCCTTACTTTCTTTACCTCCTTCCAAAACAATTTCTTACTCTCCCTCCATTTCACACTCAGATTCCTCCCAAACTCTTCATCCACTTTCTTCTTACTCTCCTTCACCAGTCTCTTAACCTCCCTTCTCCTGCTCCTAATCCTCTCCTTAATTTCACTGTTTAATGATCCATTAGATGATACAATCGTTCCCAGATATTTAAAGTTTTCTACATGCTTCACCACATTATTCCCAATTACACAATCGATTTGGTTCTCCACGTTCATATTAATAATTTCAGTCTCTCCACAATTTATTACCAATCCCACTTTTTCTCCTTCCTCCACCAGACAATCATAAGCACCCTCAGCATCTCGTAAATACTTCCGCAAATCAGTACAATATCATCAGCATAGTCCAAATCCATCAGCTTCTTATTTTCTTTCCAGTTAATTCCTGCACCTGTTCTCCTTACAACCTTTTTCATAACATAATCCATAACCAAAACAAACAACAATGGCGAAAGAACTCCTCCTTGAATCACTCCTGACCTAACTTGAAATGGATCACTCAAAGAACCGGCCACCGTTACCTTACAGAAAGTACCTTCATGCAGGCTTCTAATAATATTTACAAACTTTTCTGGTATACCATAGAACACCGCCGGATTAAGGGGGGGGCCCAAGGGGCCCGGGCCCTGGGCCACCCACCAAGAGGGGGCCTCCCACCAGAGCAACTTGTGTTCATTTCGTGTTTACGCATTACATATTACAGCATTGGATGAATAGTCCCCGTTCAGTATTTCCTAACTAAAAGTGTCCTATTTATATATTAGGATTTAGGTTACCAGTCTGCGGTGTATGCCACTGGGGGAGTTGGAAAGGGGGCCTCCCTTCCAAGCGGGCCCCGGGCCTCCCATATGCTTAATCCAGCCGTGCCATAGAATCTCATAATTTTCAACATAGCTCCACGTGAAACACTATCAAACGCCTTTTCAAAATCCACAAAACACATACTAAGTGGCATTTTCATCTCATTAGTTTGTTGCATTAGATGTCTTACACTAAAAATCTGATCATTACAACATCGACCCTTTCTAAATCCCGCTTGTTCTTCTCTTAAAATTGTATCAATTACTGGCTCTATTCTGTGCAACAAGATTTTGGAAAAGACTTTTGCAACTACAGGTGTCAAAGTTATCCCCCTCCAATTGCCACACACACTTAAATCTCCCTTTTTTGGTATTTTTATAATCACTCCATTTTTCCACTCTTCTGGAATTCCACCATTATCCCAAGCCACATTAAAAAGTTTCAAAAGCGCATTCATCAACTTGTCATTTTCCACCTTAAGCATTTCAGGGAATATTCCATCCTCTCCTGGGGCCTTAAAATTCTTTAACTCCTTTATAGATCTTGCTACCTCTTCCAAAGTTATATCCCCTGTTTCTATCTGCAAATCTCTCTCGGCTGGCAAAATGTCCTCTTCAGCTGGAATTGGTCTATTTAGAACAGATTCAAAGTGCTCTTTCCACCTTCCTTTTATATCCAAATCTTTAGTCATCAAATTACCATTTCTACCTTGTACAGGTATTTCCTTCCTTCTCTTTTCAGTCCCAGTTAACTCCTTTATGGCCTGATACGCAGCTCTTGTGCTCTGACCGTCATTTTTACTTAATTTAATTTGTCTCTGTCGCCTTTTCATCATATAGCCTCCTCTTATCACGTCTAACGAGTCTTTTTACTTCAGAATGTAAACTCCAGTACTTTGCTCTAAGTATGTCAACTACCTGGCCATCAACATGTTGTTCACTTCTTAACTTAGCCTCTTTCCTTTTCTGAATTGCATTCCATGTTTCATCTGACATCCACTTTTTCCTTCTCGCTTTTCCCTTTTTCTTAATAGTAACCTTAGCACTCTCATGCAAAACCTCTTTTACCTCTCTCCACATTTGATTAATATCATTGTCTTCAGATTCCATCAAAGTCTGCAGGACTAGAAACCTGTTTCTACATTCCCACCGAAACTTTTCCCTCGTGCTCTCATCACTTCTCAGCTCATCAAAATCATAATTATTACCTCCTGTACAATTACCATTAACGTTTCTCTTAAGTTTTGTTTTAATCTTTGACACAACAAGTTGATGATCACTACCTATATCTGCCCCCCTCCTTACGCAAACATCTTGCAAATAACTCCTATGCCTTTTGCTAATTGCAATGTGGTCAGTCTGGTTATAATATTTACCACATGGTGAAATCCAAGTAGTCTTATGTATTTTTCTATGCTCAAAGATAGTTCCACCAATTATAAGGTATATATATATATATATATATATATATATATATATATATATATATATATATATATATATTATTTTACTTATCATTATCCAAGTGTATCCCCCGAATCAAACAATAACATAGGTATGCTGTAATTAATATTTTCATCTACTCTTGACTTGGGAAACTTACTTAAGATTCACGACTGAAATTATGATTATTTATAGGCTACTAATACAGTATTGTCTTGATAAGTATATGCAGTGCAGTCCCAGGCAACATATTTATCGATAAACTTAACAGGGGTTGCCATTGGTCAGTCATTCCTCCCCCCCCCAAACCTAGGAAACAACTCCGCTACTCCCTCATTCTTCACACGAAACAGTTGTTAAACCCACGACCGCTTTAAACTCGTAAGCAGATAATATATATGGAAAGCATTAGTCTGATGTTCATAACGTCAGCATTAGCACACTCGTATGTATATCATTTATCTGTCCATAACTTGTTTCATGTATATATGACTGATTTCATGTAACACAATATGCTTAGGAGGTCAAAACAATTTAACACATTAACCCATTATAATTTTTAGATAATTATATAATGTTTTCCAGCGGAAGTCGCAAGGATATTGCCACCTGGCATACTATTTTTTTTTTTTCCTGCACACCTCTCTAAATACACTATACAATAGTTAATAAACAACTATCCTATGGTCAGTGTTACCACAATATAACCCTGTTATCAAAAGTAATATTTACATTGCTGATGCCCACGGCACCACCTCACACTCACTCCCCCACATCCGACATCCCATCCACCACACCCGCACCACTTGATCAACCCCATCCACCACACCCGCACCACTTGATCAACCCCATCCGCCACACCCATACCACCTCACATCCCATCCCCAACACCACCACTACTTCATACCCCATCCCCCACGCACACACTACCAGCACCTCACACCCACACTACCTCACACACACAAACACACACCACAACCATTTCACATCCACATCACCATCACTTCATACGCCATCCCGCCCACACACACTACCAGCACCTCACACCCACACCACCTGATCACCTCATCCGCCACACTCAACCACCTCACACCCACACCACCACCACTTCATACACAATCTCTCTCTCGCACACACACACACACACACACACACACACACACACACACACCACAACCACCTCACATCTACATCACCGTCACTTCATATCCCCTCCCCCTCCCCACACACACTACCAGCACCTCACACCCACACCATCACCACTTCATATCCCATCCCACCACCCAAACACACTACCAGCACCTCACACCCCATCCACCCCCCACACATACCACCACCACTAATTTGATACTTAACACATAGTATATACTTCTTGTATACTGTATAGGTATTTGTGTATGTAAGCAAATTACATTATTGGCAATGAACTTATAGGCCTACTCCTAAGAAATCAATACTTTGTCCAGCCATCATCATTTTCTAGTACAGCCTGTAACCTGCTGGGCAGGGACGAGACGTGGTTGTAAATAAGATGTCCATTACGACGGCGCAGTTCCCACTCCTCCATGGTGTGCTGGAGGAGACGTTGGCCAGTCCCTGACCTCCTCCCACGACTTGACAATATTCCCCCGAACATTCTCAATGGGGTTGAGGTCGCATCCTTTGCTCGGCCACTGTAGCAATTCAGTATCGCGCTGCTCAGCAAACCATGGCTGAACAATGCGCGCAGTTTGTATGGAATAATTATCCTGTGGAAATTTTGCATGAGTTTAGGTAAACTGTGATAGCAGGTAAACAGACTATTATTGTTAGGGTGGGAAGTTGCGTGCTAACGTGTAATATTTAAAAGTGCTTTCATTACATAATAACCTGGGCTAATCCATTTCAGGTATATAATAACCCAAGATAATCCGTTTAATTTAACATGTGTTCTCGTGACTGAGCTTAATTTTGATTAATAAATGAATTTAGTGTCAACGACAGGTATTACAAAGTATAGTGATGCTGAAACAATTTATGCAATGATTTACACTGATATAAAGCCTACAGTATTAAACTTAAATATTTAATAACTGCCAGAGCTACAAGATTAAAGTCCTCTCATGCATTACAGCTTCAGTGCACCATCAGGAGCGTAGGGGCCTGTGGCTACGCTATGCAGTCCAGACATTTAAGGTGCTAATGGCCACTTGCCATCCCCTGACTGGCACTATGTGAGTACAATTAACATCAACCATTCCTTGGATTTAAGCAATTCACTAGATCACCAGGCGTCTAACTGTTGGTTATATGGCCACCATCCAGCGTATTTTCTGGATTACGGATAACCATTAGGTAGCACTACATCGAGTGAGTGGATAATGGGTGCCATCACCTACCACATATATTAAAATGGAGAACACTGTATTACTAAAATACCTTAATGCATACCATTAGTAACATACCTGCATGCATATAATAATTTCAAGATACGGAAGTGGATATGCGCGAACAGAGAGCACCATCACCTCCTCCATGATCTCGATATACTGATCACAGGTCAGGCGTCCATGTATCTCTGTCAGCTCTCCTATGGCATAAAGGTGCACCCAACCCCAAACATTAAGGGTGGTGTGTCCACTTCTAGCTTCCTCATGAACGTTTTGGGTCTCATATCTCGTATTGTTAGGTCGCCAACAGTGGAGACGTCCGTGGGTATTTGATGTGAAGCTATCCTCATCACTGAAGATCACGCGGCCCCAGTAATCGAGACCGTTGTTAACACATTCTTGAGCAAACGCCAGCCGTGTTTGTTTATGGCAATCCTCGAGCTTCCCCTTAACTGTTGGTGTACAATGATGAATTCCCGATTTATGTAGTCTGTTTCGTACAGATTTTGCACAGACCTGCAACTGCAGTCTTTCCATTAATAGCAACTGCATTTTGTGAGGGAAACTGCCTGTTAGCTTCCAGTATTTGTCTGTCTTCCTCTGGTATGGTTTTACGTGGGCCGACACATCGCATGTAGGTATTTTAGTAATACAGTGTTCTCCATGTTAATATATGTGGTCGGTGATGGCACCCATTATCCACTCACTCGATGTAGTGCTACCTTCAGGCGTTCTATAGTGAATGACAGGCAAAATGGTTATCCGTAATCCAGAAAATACGCTGGATGGTGGCCATATAACCAACAGTTAGACGCCTGGTGATCTAGTGAATTGCTTAAATCCAAGGAATGGTTGATGTTAATTGCACTCACATAGTGCCAGTCAGGGGATGGCAAGTGGCCATTCGCACCTTAAATGTCTGGACTGCATAGCGTAGCCACGGGCCCCTACGCTCCTGACGGTGCACTGAAGCTGTAATGCATGAGAGGACTTTAATCTTGTAGCTCTGGCAGTTATTAAATATTTAAGTTTAATACTGTAGGCTTTATATCAGTGTAAATCATTGCATAAATTGTTTCAGCATCACCATACTTTGTAATACCTGTCGTTGACACTAAATTCATTTATTAATCAAAATTAAGCTCAGTCACGAGAACACATGTTAAATTAAACGGATTATCTTGGGTTATTATATACCTGAAATGGATTAGCCCAGGTTATTATGTAATGAAAGCACTTTTAAATATTACACGTTAGCTCGCAACTTCCCACCCTAACAATAATAGTCTGTTTACCTGCTATCACAGTTTACCTAAACTCATGCAAAATTTCCACAGGATAATTATTCCATACAAACTGCGCGCATTGTTCAGCCATGGTTTGCTGAGCAGCGCGATACTGAATTGCTACAGTGGCCGAGCAAAGGATGCGACCTCAACCCCATTGAGAATGTTCGGGGGAATATTGTCAAGTCGTGGGAGGAGGTCAGGGACTGGCCAACGTCTCCTCCAGCACACCATGGAGGAGTGGGAACTGCGCCGTCGTAATGGACATCTTATTTACAACCACGTCTCGTCCCTGCCCAGCAGGTTACAGGCTGTACTAGAAAATGATGATGGCTGGACAAAGTGTTGATTTGTTAGCAGTAGGCCTATAAGTTCATTGCCAATAAATGTAATCTGCTTACATACACAATTACCTATACAGTATACAAGAAGTATATACTATGTGTTAAGTATCAAAATAGTGGTGGTGGTATGTGTGGGGAAGGATGGGGTGTGAGGTGCGGGTAGTGTGTTTGGGTGGTGGGATGGGATATGAAGTGGTGATGGTGTGGGTGTGAGGTGCTGGTAGTGTGTGTGGGGAGGGGGAGGGGATATGAAGTGACGGTGATGTAGATGTGAGGTGGTTGTGGTGTGTGTGTGTGTGTGTGTGTGCGAGAGATTGTGTATGAAGTGGTGGTGGTGGTAGTGTGGGTGTGAGGTGGTTGTGTGGGGGATGATATGTGAGGTGGTTGGGTGTGGCGGATGAGGTGATAGGTGGTGTGGGTGTGAGGTGCTGGCAGTGTGTATGGGGGGGGGGATGGCGTATGAAGAGATGGTGATGTGGATGTGAAGTGGTTGTGGTGTGTGTTTGTGTGTGTGAGGTAGTGTGGGTGTGAGGTGCTGGTAGTGTGTGCGTGGGGGATGGGGTATAAAGTGGCGGTGGTGTTGGGGATGGGATGTGAGGTGGTATGGGTGTGGCGGATGGGGTTGATCAAGTGGTGTGGGTGTGGTGGATGGGGTGTCGGATGTGGGGGAGTGAGTGTGAGGTGGTGCCGTGGGCATCAGCAATGTAAATATTATTACTTTTGATGACAGGGTTATATTGTGGTAACACTGACCATAGGATAGTTGTTTATTAACTATTGTATAGTGTATTTAGAGAGGTGTGCAGGTTATCTAATAAAATTATAATGGGTTAATGTGTTAAATTGTTTTGACCTCCTAAGCATATTGTGTTACATGAAGTCAGTCATATATACATGAAACAAGTTATGGACAGATAAATGATATTTATACATACGAGTGTGCTAATGCTGACGTTATGAACATCAGACTAATGCTTTCCATATATATTATCTGCTTACGAGTTTAAAGAGGTCGTGGGTTAAACAACTGTTTCGTGTGAAGAATGAGGCAGTAGCGGAGTTGTTTCCTAGGTTTGGGGGGGGGAGGAATGACTGACCAATGGCAACCCCTGTTAAGTTTATCGATAAATATGTTGCCTGGGACTGCACTGCATATACTTATCAAGACAATACTGTATTAGTAGCCTATAAATAATCATAATTTCAGTCGTGAATCTTAAGTAAGTTTCGCAAGTCAAGAGTAGATGAAAATATTAATCATAGCATACCTATGTTTTTGTTTGATTCGGGGGATGCACTTGGATATGTAATGACAAGTATAATAAACTGAATTATATATATAATTATATATATATATATATATATATATATATATATATATATATATATATATCATCACGTAACAGTATTAAAGGAAACCCGATGGAGTAAAAGAATGACTGACTGGATTCCACGAGATGTGCAGAGTAGTAAAAAACGACCATGTAAGAGATGGAGTTAATAGAGAAGATTGTGGGCAAAACCTAGCACAGACTGGCCCTAATAAAGAATTCATGCAAAGGAAAGGGGAGGCCTTTGTTCAGCAGTGGACTCTAAATGGTTAATGATGATGATGATGATAAATACAGGTTGTATACAGGACGAGTAGACGCAAGATATCAGGTATGTCAACGTTCGATGGCGTGTACTGTACGTAAGTATACTGTATGTGTCCAACCCTAAGAAAATGATGTCCATTATAATGGAAATAACGTTGCAAATGGGCTTATTTTACTCCTTGTCATGATGTGTATGTGTCTCCTTTGCATTTGTTAGGCGTGTCATATCGGTTTAAACTGCATAATTTAATCATAGTGTCAAAATTTCCTTACACTACCATGGGTCTCACCTATCGATCACCCGCATAATCATTGTCTGATCTGTATTGATGAAGATGTACTGCAACCTGTAATTTGGCCATATATTTTGCATTAACCTTATAATCAGTCTTCATACGTGTAGTCCATGGACGTTTCGAATCGCTTGCACAAAGAAGCAGATCGAATTCACCAGACTCTACGTTGGTGTTAGGTTGGCTGATGTATGATAGCTACTGTCTGCGCAGCATAGTTATATTACTTCAAGCCTTTGTATTAGCATTCACTTTACATATAATGATTATGGTAATGATTCATGGAGTCACATAATTGTTTTTAAGGCCATACCGGCATCAACAATAGCAAAACTCAATCACCACTCTCGTCCCACGTAACAGGACGAGGCCCATTCATTCATAGAAACTTACACTACCACTGCCAAGCTGCCACATTTGGTCAGGGGGTAGGGTAGGGAGGTAGCAGAAGGGGTGTAGATACTCCTTTACGCAACTGTACCTCTCCCCGAAGGTAGTGTCGGATTCCTGCTATGGCCCTAGCTATGGCAACGGTGAGGCGGCTGCGTGTCATAGGGGTGCGCGGCCTGGGCTGACTTGTGCCGTTGTTGCACTGGATCTTCCGGTTCGGCTGCGGCTCCTCTTTGGGGTCCTGGTGGGAGTGTCGTGGAGGTCGGGGCACTATGCCGTAGCTGTGTCGTGGAGTTCTCGGGGACACTCTTGTAACGGTCGTATTTCTATCCCACCGTTGTGGTTCTGTTTAACTTACTCGTTGATAACACAAAGGGTACTCAACTTAGTCTCCCCTCAATGACTGATAAAGTATTCACCTAAGAAATAACAAAGTGGGGGGGGGGAAGTAACTTCGACTTTGAATGATAAAGGTTAATTGCTTAAAGGATATTTTTGGTAGCGTTTGTATTTTTAGCCGAGTCGAGAATAAGTCAGTACCACGTGTGTTAGTCGTTCCCAAAGCGGAGGAATCTTGAACTGGAAGGGGAGTGAGTTACGCGTCCCTTGATTGGGTATCAAAATTGCATATACTTTACTTTAATAATTCTATACTTGTTAATCAACAGACATTTTTGAATTACATGACCTTTAATAATATGTACAAGAGTTGTAAATTAAGTAATAGTTTGGGCGAAAGTAATACAGTACTGTTACCAAGCGAAACAATTTGAATATTTAACAGTGACTCCTGAGTCCACCACATTACATTCTCTATTATCAGTTATTCTTGGGCTCGTCAATAGCCTCAAGACTGGGACATTTAATGACATGAACTGTCTTTCCGGGCTGACATAGCCTCGAACCAAAAATATTCACTCTTGTTCTATTTCGTCGGGGCAGTCTAAATTCATCACACAATTTACTAATAATTCATAATCACTCGGGCTTGTTTAGCCTCGAGGAACAACTCAAAATTACATTTCCTTACAACCACTAAATTCACTTCAACACTCCCAATATTCCTAACCTATTAATAAAAAAGAAAACGGTTGATGAGTTTGAATTCGCCTTTCCGTTACATGATCACATTAACTTTCAAAATTCTGTACCTCATCTACTATAAAAATAAAATAAAAGGCTCACCTGATTGATTCATAATTCAGTTTCTACTACATTCAGTTTATAAAACTATTCATGGATAGTGTAAGTGTGTGTGTACATTAAGTCTATGGGCAATATCACATGATGGCCTCGTGCACGCCCCAAAGTCACGGTGTCTGTGAACTGAATCAACGTCTGTTATACACCACGTCTCGGTAGCGAATGTCTACGTTTAGCTTTTAACAACATTACTTCATATGGTTCACGACAAGCAAGAATTAAAACAAGCACGGGGGGAAGAAAGGAGGAATGTGTACCGCTCACCTGAATCAGCGTCTGTCATCCACAACGTCTGGGTAGCCAATGTGGCCGGTGTTGCCAGGTGCTGGCCCTAAAATATCTGTAGAATCATCCATAAAATTTCTTGAGATTTGAAAAATCTGTAGATCACAATTTCACACATATATTGACAAAAGGTATGCAAATATAAGTCTTAGAAGTTATATATGCCTTTATTTAAAAGGAAAAAAATATGATTAATTCCATATGAATAATCTAAGATTAATAGTTTTATTAAATTAAGAACATGGTATGAATTTTCATATTTCAAATTCATAAAATGCGGGTTAACACACAGTTACTATGGGTCAAGTTAGACACGAACCTAACTGAAAACTTATACTGAAAACAAGGGCTAAAAGAGCGAGCCCCTTTTTCACTTTTCGTTTTGCTCATAACTTTCTAGGCCAAATAACTATAAGCTTGTTATATTAGATAACCGTAGCAACAGTCGCTAACACCACTAATAGATTCCAAATATGTCCAAACTTCCGAAACTAACTCTGACATACCTGCTTCTAACTCCCTCAGAATGTAAACAAAGATGGCAGTACACACCGGCGCATTCGATAGTAGAAAAATGTATATATTTAATATTGAAATTTTCGTATTAGTTCACAGATTAAGCAGTTTATAAGTATATTAATTGTTATACTGCAAGTACTAGTCTAATATAGCTTAAGCGACATAATTTGAAATTAAAGAAAATACAATATTTCATAGAAAACTTTACGTTTCAAGGGTTAACAACTGTACTGTATACAATACGCTTTCTTTCAGGACTGTCCTCTTGCCCACTGCTAAATTTCTCTATGGTATTTGTAAATTGAATTCCTTTCCATATTGCTTGTAAAATTTCTTGAGAATTTCTGTAATATATCAAAATATCTGTAGATTAAGCACAAAATTCTGTATTTCTGTAGATCCGTCCAAAAATCTGTAGAAATACAGAAATTTCTGTAGACCTGGCAACCCTGAATGTGGCTTATCGGGCACGTAGGGACGCTACTGCTAGATCAAATGAGACTGTGTTTTTGCGATATGGTGAGGTTTAATTCTCTTCACTATTTATATAGTAGTGTACACATGACGTTAGGACTTTTGATTGAATTGGGGAAAATTTGAGATTCATTCCTTACTACATTTAAATACTGAATTTACTGCCATCCCACCTTGAGTTTGGGGTAGCTTATGCCATCTAGTGACGGCTAAGGCAAGCGGGACTATTTGGTCCTCACAAATTACATTATTTTGGCCTTTTTTGACTATTAATTTCACATATTTGGATTCTAGCAGCTTCATTAGTAAGCATTTCACAACAGTGATACGGAAAGAATTGCATACCCATTATTATTCTGTTTAAGGTGTAAACTTGGCGCCCGGCAACGACTCACCACAAGCAAGGGGGGGGGGGTGGACGTTGCCCACATCTGTTATTCGTTAACAACCAGATGGGGGAACTCCCATAGCTCAACACTCTCAGCTACACTACCTATGCATAGATATAGAGATATATATATATAAAAATAAAGTTGTCCCTACATCGATCATTAACACATGAACTACTACTTAGAACAGGAGCCTTATAGACTAGTATTCAGATTACACTCTATCTAACTTAGAAATTACAGTACCTCTAAACATATACATGAATACTAAATCTGTGGCATTACAAATGCATATCAGGGAAGGAGAAAATAGACATAAATGATTACTTAACCTATGGAGAAGCATCAGCAAGAGGACACTGCAAAAAACTGCATAAGAAGAGAGGTGATAAAGACGTAAGGAAATTCAGTTTCCCAAACAGAGCAATTGATCAATGGAATGCACTACCGAATGAAATAGTGTGCCAAAACAATTCAAAAATTTAAGGATATGTATGATAAATATGGTTTAAGACACGGGACAGTACGAGCTTGACTCATTCCTGTAAAGATACAATTAGGTAAGAACACACACACATACACACACTTATGTCAGTCGGCCTAGGGTTAATATCCTTCGCTATATTACTGATGCAAGCCTTGACAATATGAAAAAAATAAATAAATAAATAAAAAACACAGTACTGGACAGGCTAAGTTGCTTCATAAACAACAAATCACTAAAGAAAAGACGTTACGAACCCTCCCAAACAGACAAGAATATAACAGACAGCCAATGAAGCTTTACACCGCTCTTCCTACAGTTCCCTTCAGTTTAAGGAAAAAATTGACGAGCTCGTGAGGTTCAGAGGTAGGCTACATCCTTCTGTCTATCTATCTATCTATTGCCAGACGCCTTAATCCCGTACGGGGTGGCCACAGACAAATCGCCTTCACATCGCCCTGTCCCCCACCATTTCACTGCCCTGCTCCCAGCTAACACCTCCCTCTCTCATATACCTCTCCACTACATCCCTCCATCTCATTCTTGGCCTCCCCCTCCCTCTCTTCCCCTCTCCACCTCACTCACATACACTCTCCTCGTCAGTCTCTCACTACGTTTTTACTGAGGGAGATCTTTCCCCGGCCTAACACAGTCGTCGGGAGCCAGCAAAAGTAAATACAGTTCTTTCACCTTAACTTGGATCAGGTTCTCATTCTTTCCCAGCTCACTTCGCGTGGCTCAGTGGGGGAAAAAGATAACAGTAAGGCTATATTTCCTTTCCCTAGCACTTCTTCGTGACTGGCATCGTCTTCTAGTGCTAACCGCTACAGCTCAGCATTCAAGACGGAAATAGCAACTTTTTAGGCCAGCTAAGAGTAAAAAGAATATAGCATGTCGCCGTGATGAAGGAGCTATGCATGAATTTCTCATTTATGTCTCCATCATCCACTCACTTGATGTAGTGCTGCTTGCTTCTTCCTTTACCTTTGTCATTCTTTTCTGTATCTGCCTTCCTCTCTTTCTATTTCTCACCATCATCCACTCACTTGATGTAGTGCTGCCTACTTCTTCCTTCACCTTTCTCTTTCTCTTTCTGTGTCTGTCCTCCTGTCTTCCTATTTCTCACCATCATCCACTCACTTGATGTAGTGCTGCCTACTTCTTCCTCCACCTTTGTCATCCTTTTTCTGTGTCTGTCTTCCTCTCTTCCTATTTCTCCCATCTTTCCTGTCACTTTTTATTACTCTTCTTTCCTTTTCAGGTGGCTTTACATTGAGTGACAAGCCAAATGGTTTCCTATAAGCCAGGAAACCATTTACAACGCTGGGTGGTAACCACATAACAAACCCATACGTGTTCCTTACGTGTCAGCAAGTGGGTTGGTGGAGGGTTAGTGCCCCTCCCCGTAAAACAACCAACTCTAAGACAAACGGCCACCCCTTACCCGATTATGGTGTCTGGCTATAGATAGATATTCACCATCCATTGATCTGGTGCACCATCGTACACACCCTGCTTGGTCCTCAGTAAGCTATATACAAACCCACATACTGTAGGTCTAGCACACCCACACACACACCACAAAGCCAGCCAGGAGACAGGACGTGTGTGCTGGGCAATCCCCAGGTCCTGTCCTCCCCACTTACTATTTTTAACCATCCCATACCCCACTGACCGGGCTAATGTATGGCCTGGCCTGCACTATATATGCAGGGAATCTTCGAACGAACGAACGTCTAGCACACCACACACCCTCCTCCTCCTCTCTCTCTCTTCTTCCTTCCTCTCTTCTTCCTTCCTCTCTCCCCTCTTCTTTCACCCACCTTCCTTAGTAAAACACACACACACACACACACACACACACACACACACACACACACAGCAATTAATTGTCTATTCTATGTTATATTCCTTTCCACATCCATGATCCATAACAAGAGAGAACAGTCATAGAGTGCAACACCGGCACGCTAAAATAAATCCATCTATCTATCTATTGCCAGACGCCTTAATCCCATAAGGGGTGGTCACAAACAAATCGCCTCCATGTCGCCCCGTCCCCCGCCATTTCACTGCCCTGCTCCCAGTTCACACACCCCACTCTCATATACCTCTCCACTCCATCCCTCCATCTCATCCTTGGCCGCCCCCTCCCTCTCCCCCCCTCCATCTCACTCACATACACTCTCCTCGTTAGTCTTTCATTCTCCATCCTCTCCACATGGCCAAACCACCTCAAAATTTGACTTTGCCCTGTGCCCTTGGCCTTTGATCTATTGTTATTAAATTCAAGTCTCTTAATCCTTGGCTGGCTCACAATACACCCGCCAAATTTGAACCTAAAAAAATGAAAATTGTTTGAGTTGGAGGGTCAGTCATACGACCTTGTTTTGTGACCTTGACCTTCGACGAACTGCTCTCAAAATGGACTCCTTTCACACTTGCTTTACCCTCTCCAAAATGGTGTATAAGACAGACAGACAGACAGACAGAGGGAGAAGAGTGCCAATAGAAAAAGTTTAATGAGATGAAATTTTGAAAGTTTGAGTAGCTATGAGAGAGAGAGAGAGAGAGAGAGAGAGAGAGAGAGAGAGAGAGAGAGAGGTAACAATGGAAACGTTGAATGACAAGGCTCACTCATACAACCTGTCACGATGTCACTGAGTTTATCACACACACACTCTCTCTCTCTCTCTCTCTCTCTCTCTCTCTCTCTCTCTCTCTCTCTCTCATGTAATGGCTGTGGTCTAGCGATAGTATTGTCTTACACACTCTGAGATCATCGCCTGATTCATTTTCTCTACGATAAGGAAACAGTAACTTTTTTCAGCACAGACTAGATATACGTTAATATCTGTCTATCTATTTAATCTATCTATCTATAGCCCTACGCCCTAATCACGCAAAGGGTGGCCACAAACAAAACGCCTCCAAGTCGTTCTGTCACCCACCATTTGACTGCCCTCCCCCAACTTACTCCCCTCCTCCCTCATATACCTCTCAACTCCGTTCCTCCACCTCATCCTCGGTCTCCCCCTCCCTCAACTTTCCCTACATACACCCTCTTAGTCTTTCATTCTCCATTATATACAATTCACTAATAGACAGATATTGCCAGATTCATACATTACCTTCAGTGCTACTAATATTCCCATCTCCAAAAGTATTGAAATTCTCGGCGTCTCACATAACAGTGCCCTCAGCTGGACCTCTCATGTCAGATCACATTCTAAAACCGCCTCAAAGAAACTTGGATTATTGTACAGAGTCCGTAACTTCTTCGCTGATGAGCAGTTAGCTATAATTTATAAGAGTAATGTGCGCTCTCAGCTTGAATATTGCTCATCCTTGTGGAATGGATGTGGAGAGGTTGCATTAAGACAACTAGACAAAATTCAGAACAAAGCTGTTAGAATCATTAACAACCTGCCATTACATATAAACTACCTCCCCAACAAGTAAGAAGGAATGTTGCCTCCCTTGCATTATTTTACAGATATTTTTATGGCAAATGCTCAGACGAAGTTGCGTCCATGGTGCCATCTCTCCATGCCTTCCTTCGTGCTACACGGGCATCTGGTAGCGCTCATGACTGGAATGTCACTCAACCATATTGCAGAACTTCTGCCTATCAGAATTCTTTCATTCCCCGAACTGCATCTCTCTGGAACTCGCTTCCCCAGAGTTGTTTTCCTCCAAACTTCAACCCACAGCTGTTCAAGTCTAACTGTTACAGATATTTTATGAACAGAGGACACCAGTAATCTGGTGTATGGATTATTTTTTTTTTTATTCATTTGTTTTTCCTTCCTTTGTTCTGTTACTATAAAAAAATATTCTCTCCACATGTCCAAACCACCTCAGTATACAATATTTCTTCTAATTCTCTCAGACACATCCACATCCTCCCCACAACGTTCCTTCACGTCTTCATTCTTTAACAGCGACATGCATAATAATTTCACTGTAAAATCTATCCTGCCATGCATAAATAAACAAACGCATAATTTAAAAAAAGGGTTTGGTACGTAAAAAGAAACACAATGAGGTGGTTTTGCCATGTGGAGAGGATGGAGAGTGAGAGACTGACAAGGAGAGTGTATGAGTGAGGTGGAGGGGGAAGAGGGAGGGGGAGGCCAAGAATGAGATGGAGGGATGGAGTGGAGAGGTATATGAGAGAGGTGGGGGGGTGAGTGGGACCAGGGCAGTGAAATGGGTTTGGACAGGACGACATGGAGGCGATTTGTTTGTGGTCACCCCGTACGGGATTAAGGCGTCTGGCAATAGATAGATAGACAGGCGTAAATAGACTATGGCGTATCGGTGCGTGTTTATACCCATTGTTATCAGAAGAGGACGTCACATTGATAGTATTGTGTTGGTTTACTGATAATGACTCGTGACAGTGTGGGGGCGTCACCATACCATCACCACCACTGTCACCCCCCTCATCATCACCCTACCCACCTCCCTCACCACCACGCTCCCCACCCCCCTCACCACCACGCTGCCCACTCCCTTCACCACCACGCTGCCCACCCCCCTCACCACCACGCTGCCCACCCCCCTCACCACCACGCTGCCCACCCCCTCACCACCACGCTCCCCACCCCCTTCACCACCACGCTGCCCACCCCCCCACCACCACCCTGCCCACCCTCCTCACCACCACGCTCCCCATCCCCCTCACCATCACGCTCCCCATCCCCCTCACCACCACGCTCCCCATCCCCCTCACCACCACCCTGCCCACCCTCCTCACCACCACGCTCCCCACCTCCCCCGCCAGTTCACCTACACTCCACTCGTCTCCGAATCAGTCGTCACCTCGCATCCACATCACCGTCACTGCTCCCTCTCGTCCACTCAGCCTTACATCCAGCGTCCCACTCATCATGGCGGGTAAGATGATAGGCACTGCGTCCGCTTTTTTACACTGTCTCCCTCTGTCTGTATTTCCCACTTCCTATGACCTCCAGTCTTTCAAACGCAGTGTGTCTAGGCATCTCGAAATAAACGGATCTTGAATTTGGCTCTTTTTTGTATTGTTTCTGGAACGGGTCAGCTCTGGAACTGTCTCCATCTGTCTGTATTTCCCACTTCCCATGATCTCCAGTCTTTCCAATGCAGTGTGTTCAAGCATCTCGAAATGAACGGATTCTCTCTCTCTCTCTCTCTCTCTCTCTCTCTCTCTCTCTCTCTCTCTCTCTCTCTCATTTCCAGTCTGTCCAACGCAGTGTGTCCAGGCATCTCGAAATGAACGGATCTTGAATTTGGCTCTTTTGTATTGTTTTTGTTGTTTTTTTCTTGGTTTGTGGGCTCCTGGCCTTTGGTTCCTTCTTTCTTGCATAATAAAAAATCTGCCCTTCCTCCATCTTGAATGCCGAGTCGTACCGAAAGATTAACCTTGGCACATGATGCTAGTCACGAGGAAGTGCAATGGGAAGTCTGTAAGGCCCCAGTGTTGTCATATAGAATCTAGCATAGTGTGGTCGCTCTGTTTGCACCTACACCTGGACCACTCCCAGAACTCGAAACTGTGCCATATTAAATTGGATGAGCGTCAGTAATGAGGGAAGAAACTCCTTGGTTACTAGTAAAATCAACCCTCTAACCTGGCAGCACTTGACTATCAACCGAGCTGAAAGGGGCTAGGGAACACTGACATGTTAAAGTGAACATTCTGTAGAACTGTAGTGGCGACGCACGACTCTGAAGGTGTCCTTATTGTACCCTGGCAGCCTACCAGTCAACAGTGCGTCTGATTTCTTATCATACGCTAATCACATTATTATACACGAATATATTATGCACGAATTTTATTATACACGAACATGTTATAAACGAATCACGCGCACCTTTATTATACACGAAATCGAACGCACTGATGATGGATAGGTTGCCAGGGCACGATAATGACAACCTCTAAGTCGTGCACTGTGACATAGTGAGGTATTTACAGTTTCGTTAAGCTGTGTATCAGAATTTGTTTACACAC
>NC_136987.1:25961510-26041510 GCF_032717465.1 Coenobita brevimanus | reverse complement strand
ATTGTGGTGGTGGTGGTGGTGGTGGTGGTGGTGGTTATTGTGGTGGTGGTGGTGGTGGTGGTGGTGGTGGTTATTGTGGTGGTGGTGGTGGTGGTTATTGTGGTGGTGGTGGTGGTGGTGATTATTATTATTATTATTATTATTATTACTATTATTAGATTATTATTATTATTATTGTCATTATTATTATTACTGTTGTTGTTGTTGTTTCTGTTGTTTGTATTAGTTAGTGGTAGTAGTAGCAGTAAGAGTTGTAGTAGTAGTAGTAGTAGTAGTAGCAGTAGTAGTATCATTATTATTTAGGTGATTCAAACTGTCCACAGTCAGTTGTATATTTTAGGTACCGTAAACCATCCACCTCATATGTAGGGTTTTATTCTCTCTCTCTCTCTCTCTCTCTCTCTCTCTCTCTCTCTCAAGTATGGGAAAAGCAGAGTATGACAGTAAATGAAAGACTGAAAGACTGAAATTCATGCTGGGAGAGAGAGAGAGAGAGAGAGAGAGAGAGAGAGAGAGTGAGTGAAGCAAATGAGGGTGTGAGAGGGTGAGTGAATGTGAGAGTGAGTGTGCTGTAGAGGCACGGGTGTAAGTGTGAGGCAGGTGACGGTGTGAGAGAGATGGCTAGAGAGTATGAGGGAGAAAGAGTGTCAGAGTGAGTGATAGAGTGACAGTAAGAGAGGGAGTGGTAGTGTGGGGAAGCACGAACGTGGGCAGTGGCGTACCTGAGGGGGGGGCGGGGGGGGCTGTTAGAAACTCCCCCCGCCTTAAAAATTTATAAGCTTTTTAATTAATATTTAAAAATAAATACAGTATATATTTATCATCCCGACAATCCCGGCTGAGAGAGAGGTTTGGAGAATGAGGAGGGCTGGGTTCTTTGCCGGGCTCCTTCAGGGGCCCCTGAACGTGAGAGTATGTTTAAGGCTGTGTGTGTGTGTGTGTGTGTGTGTGTGTGTGTGTGTGTGTGTGTGTGTGTGTGTGTGTGTGTGTGTGTGTGTGTATGTGTGTGTGTGAGAGAGAGAAAGTAAGAAAGAGTAATAATGAGAGTAAGAGAGAGGGAGAGAGAGAGAGAGTTATCATCTGGTCTTCCCTCAATGCCTTCACATGAGGAGTAAACCCCAACCACGTTCCAGGACTACATCCCGTGGGAGCACCTTAACCTAGTGGACCACCAGGAGGTCAGTGGGTGATATGGTTACCACCCAGCGAAGTGAATGGTTTCCTAAGCTACTTCCTCTAAACTTCCTCCTTTCATTTGCAGGGCAGTGTGGTAGTGAAGGAGAAGATTGTGGTGGAGCAGGTAAGTGACACCACACCTGCCACCACCACACCTGACACCACCACACCTGACACCACCACACCTGCCACCACCACACCTGACACCACCACACCTGCCACCACCACACCTGACACCACCACACCTGACACCACCACACCTGCCACCACCACACCTGACACCACCACACCTGCCACCACCACACCACCACACTACCACCATACTACCACCACACTACCACCACCACACCACCACCACCACCACACTACCACCACACTACCACCACACCACCACTACCACCACCACCACCACACTACCACCACCACCACACTACCACCACCACCACACTACCACCACCACCACACTACCACCACCACCACACTACATCCACCACACTACCACCACACTACCACCACCACCACAGTACAACCACCACACTACCACCACCACACTACCACCACACCACCACTACCACCACACTACCACCACCACACTACCACCACACTACCACCACCATACTACCACCACACCACCACTACCACCACACTACCACCACCACACTACCACCACCACACTACCACCACACCACCACTACCACCACACTACCACCACACCACCACTACCACCACACTACCACCACCACACTACCACCACACTACTACCACCACACTACCACCACCACACTACCACCACCACACTACCACCACTACCACCACACTACCACCACACTACCACCACCACACTACGACCACACCACCACCACCACCACACTACCACCACACTACCACCACCACACTACCACCACACTACCACCACCACACTACCACCACACTACCACCACCACACTACCACCACACTACCACCACCACACTACCACCACCACACTACCACCACACTACCACCACCACACTACCACCACACTACCACCACACTACCACCACCACACTACCACCACCACACTACCACCACCACATTACCACCATCACACTACCACCACACTACCACCACCACACTACCACCACCACACTACCACCACCACCACCACACTACCACCACCACCACACTACCACCACCACACTACCACCACACTACCACCACCACACTACCACCACACTACCACCACCACACTACCACCACCACACTACCACCACCACACCACCACCACACTACCACCACACTACCACCACACTACCACCACACCACCACCACACTACCACCACACTACCACCACCACACTACCACCACCACACTACCACCACCACACTACCACCACCACACTACCACCACCACACCACCACCACACTGCCACCACCACACTACCACCACCACACCACCACCACACCACCACCACCACACTACCACCACCACACCACCACCACACTACCACCACCACACTACCACCACCACACAGAGACAAGTACACTCTTTTTTTATCATGTTCATTGTCTCTTGCGTATCTCTGTTTCAACTTATAATTTTGGCATCGAAATATAACAGAAACAATTTCAGTATCATCCCTACACAGACAGACACAAAAGCATGGCAAATATTGATAGGATTAAGCCACGTGGAGAGGATGGAGAGCGAGAGACTGACGAGGAGAGTGTACGTGAGTGAAGTGGAGGGAGGGGGAGACCGAGGAGGAGATGGAGGGATGGAATGGAGAGGTATATGAGAGAGGGGGTGTGAGCTGGGAGCAGGGCAGTGATATGGCGGGGGACAGGGCGACATGGAGGCGATTTGTTTGTGGCCACCCCTTACGGGATTAAGGCGTCTGGCAATAGATAGATAGATACTGCATTCGAGTAAAGTAATTTTTCTTTCTCTTTTTTCAGGCGCCGCCCCCTGTTGTGGTGAAGGAGAGGGTGGTGGTGGAGGAGGTGGGTCGAGAGAGTGAGAGAGAGAGAGAGAGAGAGGGGGGGGAGGGAGGGAGGGAGGAGGTGAGTGAGTGCTATAAATCCAATCTCACCATACTCTTGATAAACAAGATAGACAAATATCCAAAAACAAACTGCTGAGGAAGAGGTGTTAGGGAGCTTCCTCAGCCGATGGGAATACAGGCTTTCGTGTTGAACCAGGCTGTGTGGCGTGGCCTGATATAAATTGGTCTGGGAGGCGTGGCTGATGCGTCAAGCCGCCTGGAGCAAGTGTGAGCAGGAGCGGCTTTGGTCTGTAACTTCCAGGACCCAAGGAGTAACGAAAAAAAGGCTTACTTCCATTACCTGCTCAATACTGTGTACTTGTTACCGTGAATTACCATTAATATCTCTTTAATATCACGATAAAGAGGAAAAAGCAATCCCAGTATCTGTATTTCTTCCTGTCTATGACCTCCAGTCTTTTAAACTCTGTGTGTCCGGGCATCTCGAACGGGTCTTGAATTTGGCTCTTACTGTGTGTGTGTGTGTGTGTGTGTGTGTGTGTGTGTGCGTTTTTTGGGGGAGGGAACAGTCTTACGGGCTTCTGGCCTTTGGTTCCTTCTTCCCTGCATTAAAAAAAATGTGTCACGTAACCTTTGCCTTGACAGCATCGTGGCGGCGGTGGTCTGGGGGCGGCAGCGGTGGGTCTGGCGGTGGGTATGGCTATAGGGGAGAGCACCCACCACCACCACCACCACGGTCACCACCGCGGTCACCACCACCACCATGGTCATCACCACCACCACGGTCATCACCACCACCACGGTCATCACCATTAGTCAGCTGCTGGCCTACCTACGCGGTGTGATGTCTTAGCCAGGCCTGATTCTGGTTTCTAAAGGTGTAATTATAATGATTCAGTCGGGGTGTTTATGTTGGTATCTATAAATGTATGTATCTATGTTAGCAAAATACCTCACCGTATCTATAAATGTATATATCTATGTTTAACAAAATACTGTATCTATAATTGTATATATCTATGTTAACAAAAATACCTCACTGTATCTATACATCTATATATCTGTGTTAGCAAAATACCTCACCGTATCTATAAATGTATACATCTGTGTTTAACAAAATACTGTATCATAATTGTATATATCTATGTTAACAAAATACCTCACAACTGCCTGATATGAATTTGAGTAGAAGTTAGCATACTGAGAGAGTGTGTGACGAATGAAGTGAAGGAACGTTGTGGGGTGGATGTGGATGTGACTGAGAGAATTAGGAGAAATACACTGAGGTGGTTTGGACATGTGGAGAGAATGGAGAATGAAGGACTAAGAGGGTGTATATAGGTGAAGTGGAGGGAGGGAGGGGGAGACCGAGGATGAGGTTGAGGAATGGAGTCGAGAGATAAAGGAGGGAGGGGGTAGTGAAGTGGAGGGAGGGCAGTCAAATGGTGGGTGACAGAGCGACTTGGAGGCGTTTTGTGCGGCTACGCTTTGCGGGAATAGGGCGTCGGGCTATAGATAGATAGAGAGTGTCTGGGTCCTGGATGAAGGTATTAGATTCTGGCGCAGCTCTCTAGTAAAGTATTGTACCAACAACTTTAAATACTGGTGCTGCTCTCTGGTTAAGTATTGTACCAGCAACTTATTATTTCCTCAGTGGTATGCACGTAAAGTAGGAACTGGTCATCACACTTCTAGTCACTGATAGACCAGAAATTGACACATGTATTACCAGTTGACTAATAAATAACTTGTCCTTAATAATAAACAAGCAAAATACAAATGTCACTGCCATAATAAAAGAGGAAATAACTCCCCTTGATTCTTCCTTCTTCCCGGGACACGAGCGTCTGGTCAAGTGAGGGATGGAGAGAGCAGTGTCGAGAGAGAAATGTTTAAGTAAACTAAACGCCCATCACAGCGGAATGTAGTTGCCAGATCGCTCCAAGTACTAAATGTGAAAGAAAAGCATTCGGGAGCCTAATGCTAATCGACCGCCAGAATATACTGTTGGTCAAGTCCAAGATTTTGGCCATATCTTGATGCCCTGAAGGTTTCATGTTGATAGCTCAAGCCGTTCATGAGATATAATGGTGACACACACACACACACACACACACACACACACACACACACACACAGAGGCGGGCAAAAACATTATCGCCTGTCTTTACAAGGTGGCCGATAATTATTACCTCGCCTGGATGGAATCCGGCGAAGTATAGTTTTTGGTCGTTTTTTTTTTTTTTTTTTTTTTTTTTTTTTTAGCAACATTACGGTAAAACGGCTGAATGAAATTCCATGAAACTTTCAGGCTATGTGGCCACTGGTCCCAAAAGAAAGTGATTAAATTTTGGACGTACAGTAACTGAGTGACCCTGGAAGGTCAAAATCAAGGTCACGGGTTTTCAGAGGTCTATAACTTGAAACCGGATGAATATAGAGATATTTACGATTAGGAACACACAGGAACTCGTAATATGGGCCTTCATTTGGCACCAAGACCTTTGACCTTGAATGACCTTGAAAGGTCAAACTCAAGGTCACGGATATTCAGGGAGCTATAACTCGAGTTATGGTGAGCTGAGTGAGTTCTTTGATCTCAATGTGGGACTGAAACAGGGTTGTGTGATGTCTCCATGGCTGTTTAATATATACATGGATGGGGTTGTAAAGGAGGTACAAGGTAGGGCAGTGGATGTGGGGGTGGCTCTAATGAATGAGGGTGAGATTTGGAAGCTTCCGGTGTTGCTGTTTGCTGATGGTACAGTATTGTTGAGTGAAGATGAGTGGGAGTTGCAAGGTTTGGTGAATGAATTTGGGACAGTGTGTAAGAGGAGGAATCTGAAAGTTAATGTAAACAAAAGTAAAGTTATGGTGTTTGAGAGGAATGAAGTCACAGAGTGTGCAGTGAGGTTGGATGGTGAGGATATGGAGAATGTGAGTGCATTCAAGTACTTGGGTAGTGTGATGAGTAGGGATGGAACTTTGGGGGATGAAGTGCGTGAAAGGGTACAGCAGGGAAGAAAGGTTGTTGGTTCACTGAAAGCAGTGATGAGAAATAGGGAGGTGAGTATGGAAGTTAAGAAGTCACTGCATGATAGTATTGTGATCCCTACCCTGACGTATGGAAGCGAGGCGTGGACCTTGCAAGAGGGGAACAAGTCAAGAGTGAGAGCAGTGGAAATGAGTTACTTGAGAGGAGCATGTGGAGTGACGTGGAGGGACAGGTTGACGAATGAAGTGAAGGAACACTGTGGGGTGGATGTGGATGTGGTTGAGAAGATTAGGAAAAATACACTGAGGTGGTTTGGACATGTGAAGAGAATGGAGAATGAAAGACTGACTAAGAGGGTGTATGTAGGTGAGGTGGAGGGAGGGAGAGGGAGAGGTAGACCGAGGATGAGGTGAAGGGATGGAGTTGAGAGGTATATGAGGGAGGAGGGGGTGAGTTGTGGGGAGGGTAGTCAAATGGTGGGTGACAGAGCGACTTGGAGGCGTTTTGTCTGTGGCCACCCTTTGCGGGATTAGGGCGTCGGGCTATAGATAGATAGATATAACTCGAAACTGGTTGAAAATAGATATTTACTGTACTGCTATCAACATATAGGAAGTCCAAGTTGGGCTTTCAATTGCCACCATGACCTTTGACCTTACTGGCCTTGAAAGGTCAAACTCAAGGTCACAGATATTCATGGGGCTGTAACTCGAAACTGGTTGAAAATAGAGGGATATTTACTCTTAACCAAGGTATAGGAAGTCTCATACGGGCTTTCATTTGGCACCATGACCTTTGACCTTGAGTAACCTTGAAAGGTCAAATGCAAGATCACGGATTTTCCGAGGGCTATAATTTGAAACCGGTTGACAATAAAATAACTGGTGTGGGGCGAGGTTTGTTGTGGCTGGCACCACCTGTTGTCTTCTTGAATCACTTTACTGCACCAAGACATTACCAGCAAAAAGTTTAACTATCTACAAGCGGGTGTGATTTAAAAAGTAGAAGGAAAGAAACGGAAATTTCGTTTTTCTTATCACATAATGGTGAAAATAAGCATAACAGTAACTACACAAACCATTTTGATATAGGTGAATAATAAATAGCAGCTTGACTCTGTCGGATACGTTTGTGTGAAGCTACAGAACATAGTGAACGTTTTTGGCATATCCGATAGAGCCAGGATTCCGGGGGCTTGAATGATGAGTGAATGGAAGCGTGGCCTATTGGACTGGGCAAATTTGGGTTGTCTGGACTTTGCTACTCTACTCCTCACCCTGCCCTAGGGTGGGAATGGAGGTCCTGATGATGTTGATGATAAATAGCCGAAATTTAAGTGTCTAGGCAGGGGGCAGGGGGTCACCAGGCATGGGTGTAAAGGAGGGAATGAAACTTAACAAATTAATCTCTGGTTTGGCTGGGATTTGAACTCCGGCCCTCGCGTCTCATACACGCGCACGTTACCACTGAGCCAAAGAGAGGCTCCCCGCTTTTACCTGTAAGCAAGGCAGGCTTCTATACACCCCATTACATGGGTGTGACAAGACCAGCGTGGGTACTGGTGGCACATGTGTCAGGGAGCAGGGAGAACAGAGTGTTGAACGAATTCTTTGGAGCCAGGAAGCCACTGGGCACGTCGTGATGGGTGGCGGTACATCTGTCAGACGATAACGCTGGTTTCCTAATGCCAGTTCAGCGTGGACAGAAACCTCGCGTAGAGCTGGGAGGAAAAGGAGGGTGCAGGAGACGCAAATATGGTCAGACATTGTGTGGCGAAGCAGACACCGAGCGTAGGGATGGAATCAGGAACAGGACACAAACTGAATCATTGAGCATGTTGGCTGCTGTGAATAATACGCATGGCTTAATTTCATGCCACTTCAAGAGGTCGGAGCGGTTCACGAGAGGGAAAGGAGAGAGGGATGGCATGAGAGTCAAAAAGAGAGAATATACAAAGGTAAAATGTACGAGGAATGGGGATGCTGACCCCCTGTGGACCAATATACTCCTTTTACTCTAACTTGGCCCAGAGTTTCATCTTTTTTCAGCTTATTTCACGTTGCTAAATGGCAGAAATAGACAATATTACGGCTCTCGATCCTCTCCACAGCACTTCTTCGTGACTAGCACCGAATTCTAGCGTTAATCCTCTGTTACAACTCAGCATTCAAGGTGGAGAGTTGGTAGGTTTAGGCCAGGTCAGAGTAAAAAGCGTATAGTAAGGATGACGAGGTGGCCAAGTCTGTGTAGGAGACGGGGGCGGGGGTGGAGACGTACTGGGAGGAGTTAAAGTAGGAGAGAGGGATGCCCGAGATAAGCATAGTCCTGTATTACTTCAGTGACAGCCGTGGATGGTGACGGCTGTACAGGCAAGACTGTGAGTGGGAGGGGGAGTGTTGAAGCATGGCAGTGAAGGGGTAGTGGATGTTAATATCATCGGCATAACTAAAGATCAGACAGGAACTGCGGATACGATCAAGAAGGAGAAGTCTATTTATAAAAAGGTTAAAGGGGCTGAGAATCCCACCCTGGGGAATGCCAAGGCTGAAAGGCGTGTAGTCAGTGACCACCCCACAGAACAGTACCCGAGAGTGGCAACCCGATAGGTAGCTTTCAAGTCAGCGGAACAAGAGGCCAAAGGCATCCCGGTAGGCAAGTTCATCAAGGACGACGTCCCGGTTTGCGATGTCCCGGCAGCTTTGGGGCCAATACAGGCAGTGCAAAGAGGATATGTGAGGTGAGAGGGTAATTCTGCAATGCAATGTCTTGTGCTGCGATCTAGGAGAAAATCAGTGAGATGAGGAAAGAGTTGAGTCCGAACAAGATCACGGAGCGAAGTTAAAAGAGTTTTCTCGAGAGCTTTGCAGACACAGGAAGTGAGAGAAATAGGACGTAAGTCAGAGGAATTAGGTATAGGGATTGGAGTGACTGTGCAGCGGGTCCATTTCGAGAGAATGCCCTGAGAGAGATTTAAAGTGAAGACAGTGTGATTAAGGGAATGCCAGAAGCCTGAGCAATAAGTTGTAGTGTGTCATAGGTGGCCCCTTCATCACCCGGAGCACTTGCCATGGCTGGCAATATTGCAGAGCACAACTCAGCACTATACAGTAGTCGCGGCGCACGACTCTGAGGTTGTCATTATCGTAACCTGGCAACCTACCATTGAAAAGTGCATCCGATTTCGTATCATATAAGGGAATCATATTATTATGCACGAATACATTATACACGAATATTATTATACACGAACATTATTATACACGAATCACATGCGTCTCACAGTATACACGAAATCAGACGCACTTCTGAATGGTAGGTTGCCAGGACACGATAATAACAACCTCAGAGTTGCCCGCCACGACATGTGGAGTCACATGGAGAGACAGTCTGACAAATGAGGAAGTGAAGGAGCGTTGTGGTGTGGATGTGGATGTGATAGGAAGAGTTAGGAGAAACACACTGAGGTGGTTTGGCCATGTGGAGAGGATAGAGAGTGAGAGACTAACGAGGAGTGTGTATGTGAGTGAGATGGAGGGGGGAGAGGGAGGGAGAGGCCAAGGATGAGATGGAGGGATGGAGTGAAGAGGTACATGAGAGAGGGGCGTGTGAGCTGGGAGCAGGACAGTGAAATGGCAGGGGACAGGGCGACACGGAGGCGATTTGTTTGTGGCCACCCCTTACTGGATTAAGGCGTCTGGCAACAGATAGATAGAGATAGCCCTCACTAGCCACCTGACTGACGGGCAGAAGATCTCGTGAGAGAGAGAGAGAGAGAGAGAGAGAGTACTGATCACAAATTATCTGCACCACGGCAACTAAGGAGGCATTAAAGTGCAGTGGATGACAGGAGTGACTGGCAGACCAGGTGGTTAGCAAGCCATTAAACGAGAGCTGCAACTATCTATCTATCTATTGCCAGACGTCCCAATCCCGTACGGGGTGGCCACAAACATATCGCCTCCATGTCGCCCTGTCCCCTGCCATTTCAGTGCCCTGCTCCCAGCTCACACACCCCTCTCTCATACACCTCTCCATTCCATCCCTCCATCTCATCCTTGGTCTCCCCCTTCCTCTCGCCCCCTCCACCTCACTCACATACACACTCCTCGTTAGTCTCTCACTCTCCATCCTCTCCTCATGGCCAAACCACCTGGCTGCAGCGGTGGAGGGATATTAATCTTTTTCTGCCGTGGCGGTGGTGCTGAGAATGCAGGATGAGAGTGGAATACTGGACGATGATGGCAGTTGCAGGTGAGTGGGGAATGTCAAGTGACAGTATATTGACAATAAACTAAGATGATTGTGGATGGATAGAGGATGGAGAGTGAGAGACTGACGAGGAGAGTGTATGTGAGTGAAGTGGAGGGGGAAGAGGAAGGGAGAGGCCAAGGATGAGATGGAGGGATGGAGTGGAGAGGTATATGAGAGAGGGGGGAAGGGGGTGAGCTGGGAGCAGGGCAGTGAAATGGCGGGGGGCAGGGCGACATGGAGGAGATTTGTCTGTGGCCACCCCTTACGGGATTACTGCGTCTGGCAATAGATAGATAGATAGATAGTGGAAAGGATGCAGATAATGCGGTAAAGTCATGGAGGTGATTATCTACAGGAGAGACGGGAACCACCAAATGATGGATGATAGCACTGCAGTCGCTCAGGTAGAAGACAGGGGAGCGGTGCGCGGGTAGAGGCGGGTTACTCCAGCTGGCCTGAGATAACATTACGTAGATATATAGATACATAGATATTTATTGACCACAAAAATACATCCACAGAATATAACCATGCGCAGTAAAACAAAACAAAAATAAAAGGTCCAATGCAGAGGCAAACATTAAACCAAGAAAACAACACATACAAACCACACACGGTAAAACAAAATGGCAATTGGTATGCACAGAAAATATCACAAACAGACACAGCGCAATAACAACTTATACTCTGAGAAGTGCACAAACAGAACTTAGACATGCTGAGGCCCTTAGGCTATGGGTAGCTGTTAGGCCCCATTTGGCAACTGTTAACAGAGAATAAGGCTGTGTAACAAATGAACTTGACAGGAATGCCCTCAAGATCCATAACAAATCCTTGCAGAGTGGGTTAGGTAGGTTAGAACATTGCTTTTATATAATAAAACTGTAAACAAAATCAGACTATGAGGCCCTAAGTTGTAGTTTGTTTAACTTATGTCTAAATCCTGCCCTGGTTATATATGTACAAAGAGGCATCAGTGACAGCGAGACGAAGGAGGTGAAAGAGGAATGAGAAGAGGCAGGAGAGGTGGCAAAGAGAGTGTGAGACAATGTAACAAGGCCTTGGCCAGTGTGGATATAACTGTGGTATCCCTGAAGCCTATGTGGAGGCCTGGGTTGACGGGAGCGAGGGAAAACTGGCTTAAGGGAGATGGCAGCACGGTGATAGCGAGACCTTCATTTTAGTATTGTTTCCGCTTTAAGTTGAAAGAAAACGGATATGTAAATTTAGGAGAAAACTAAATTTTTTGTTCGGTAACTTAAAAAATATTAACATCATATTCATTCTTGCTTGGCCCTCAGCGACATACTGTTCCAGATTGTCGGGCTTGTACTAAACGGTAAATACAGAACCTGCATTTCAAAACTAAATATAGGCCTACAGAGATGTTTGTGTGGTCAGTCGTGTTAGATGATCAATACTGGCAGACTCCCTGAAGGTGTAAATTTAATCCGTCTATTTTCACTATTCATGTCACCATATCCTTGCACATTGGACTGGAGTACCTGTCTCCCATGTTAAGGGCCGCTCACCTGCCTTTTCTAGCTGCTGGCTGGACTGAGGCTCTGTGGTGGCTCCAACAGGTATGATTACTGAATATTCATCAGTAAACGAAAAGATGCATCAATAGTTCAGGACACCGGTGGCAACGGACTCGTGCTCTTTCATTGCAGACTGACAATCTGGCTTTTGAACACTTGTTTCTTGTCGTTTACAAACAACCCAACACGTTGCATGCGTAGACCTTGATCATCTAATGGCAGCTCGATCTCCACACTGCTCGATCTCCACACTGCTCGATCTCTGGCAGCCTTCCTTTTCAGTCCCATATCCCTGATGTCACAATCTATGACTTCATCCCAGGTCTTTTTTTGTCTGCCTCTCGCAACCCTACCCTCGCCGTTCACAGTCCTCTCGCCTTGAGCATCCAGACTCCAGTTGTCATTTTCTTTCCTTTCAACGTGCCCATACCATCCCACCTCTTCCCGTCATAGTACCAGTCCATCCAAATGATTTATCTTTACTATTTCCTCTTTCCAGGACATCATCCTTCCCCTTCCTTGACACATCGCCCATCACCATCTCAGTTGATCTCTTAGTATTCCACCCACCCACTTTACTTTTTTTTTTTTTTTTTTATCTATGGTGCTGTGTGGTGTGGCTGAAGACGGAAGAAAATCGTGTTACTGAAATGTTTGGTTATGGTGGACCCCCTAACCTTGCATTAAGAGTTTAAGTTATAGACCAAGTCTGGGTCGTATTCTAAGTGGCAGTTCAAGTATAAACATCGTCCTTATAACGACTCATCACGCTCATCACTCAAGTGGTGTGTGTGTATATATATATATATATATATATATATGTGTGTGTGCAAACTAACCACAGGAGAAATGAAAGAAGCGACCGTCGCTCCTTTCATTTCTCCTGTGGTTAGTTTGCATACATATCTTCACTGTGAAGTGAAGTCTCTGCATATATTATATATATATATATATATATATATATATATATATATATATATATATATATATATATATATATATATGAAATACCCACTCCAACGGGAGACCACGGTAGGAGTGGCGCAATACCCGACCCATGGAGGAGCCACGGACCTGGTGTTGAAACACCCACCCCAGGGGGAGATCACAGGGAGGCGCATAGGAGGCGCGCGCAAGGCCCAGTCAAGACAGGCCTATGTCCCCTACGACCTTGCGCCCCCCATCCCCTCAATGGAGCCTGGAGCAGGAACGCTGCCCCGGCAGACTACTCTACAGCCGGGCCAGCCCTCGCCAGGATCAGGGTGGGACTTGTAGCAATACAGTCCCAGGCAGCACTGCACCGGGAAGGAAGAGACTGCCACCGTACGCTTTTCTGCTGCTACCCCCTGCCGGACCGCGGTGATGGCTACTGTCTGCACCGGGAAGGTCACTGTACGCCCTTCACCTGCAGCCACTCCTGGAAACACTATTGCAGTGACAGCCATCATCCGCACTGGGGGTAGAACGGCCACCGTATGTCTCCCTGCTGTGGCCCCAGAGAAAGGCAGAACCGCGGTGACAACCACCGTCCGCACTGGGAAGAAAGGGACGATCACTGTATGCCCTTCATCTACCTCTTCCTCTGGGAGCAGAACTGTGGAGACGGCCACCATCCGCACTGGGAAGGGAGGGACGGCCACCGTACGCTCTTCACCTGCTGTCCCAGGGGCACGTACTGGAACCGCAACGATGGCCACCATCCGCGTTGGGGAGGGATCGGCCACCGTATGTCCCTCATCCACTGCCCTTGTGACTACCTCCACAAAGGACGTCCCTTGGTTGCCTCACCACCCACCCGGAGGCCGAGTGGGACACCCTGCTCTCTCTCCCCACAGGTGCAGTTCCCAGGCTGAGCTGCAGCTGGAGGAGCTCTGGCGAGGCCCTGTCTTGAGCCTGGGAGTCAGTGCCCTACAGCCAACACCTGGGCGATGCCCTTCGTTGTCAGATTCCACAGGGAAGGGACACTGCAGGCAGCTCCTGACGGCGACTTGACCTAAGAGAGACCACAGCCCCCAGACGCCCAGGGGCACCCCCAGGACTACAGGGCATGACCTCCCTGGCCCCACCAGCAATCGGTCGTCCCCCTCCAGGAGTAGGAGAAGGCAAGTCATCCTGCTCTCCCTGTTCGGCCCCAGTCCAGAAGGCTGCCTTCCCCACCGAAGCCCCACTAGGGAAGGGCCTCCCTCCACGCCGCCCAGTAGCCCACTCAGGACGCCCCAGCCCTCGGCAGTAGTCCCGTGCCTCCTGTGGGAGGGCACACCTGACGAGATTCCTCCCAGGCTCCCACACCTGGACGACACTTATGAGCACCCCAAGACCACAGCAGCCCGGGCCATAGTCCACTAGTTCTATTGTGTCCCCTGACCTGATCAGTGTATAATATTAATATTGTATTCTGTTCTAAGTTGTAATTAAGGTAATATACGTGTAAGGTTGGTCGACCTGAGTTTTTATGCCCTGTTCCTCTTGTGTATTCTAGACCCAGTCTCGAAAGAGAACCCCAGCTCAGTGGCTCGTGTTCATAGGACGAGAAGTCGACCCTAGAACACGTAGCATATTGTAATGCTAGGTGTTTAAGGCGCGACTTCTCGCTCCTAGAACACCTAACGTGAAGCGGGGTCCTCTTTCGAGACCAGGGCTTAGGAAAAATAAGAGAGAGGCAGGACAAAAACTTCAGGCAATAACCTTTACACGTGTAGGCTACTACTTAGTCAGACAAGGGAAAACAGCAGATGATACAGCACAATATTTGGTAAATTACAAACTCTTATAACTAGATTCTCAGTCTCTCGCAGGATACTACAATAGTATGTACTGGGAATAACACTCAAGGCGTAGTGTACAGTATTAGTATCGTCCAGGGTTTCGGTGCACGTGGGGGAGCGAGCGACAGGGCTCACTAAGGGAGGGAGTGAGGTCTAATTGTATTTATGGTAGTGAGGCAGAGGTTAATGATAGCGTGTTCAACTTATATTTTCCAAGTGCAAAGGATTATTTGTTAATTATCACAATACGACCCAAGGTGGTTGCGCGTGGGGGGGGGGAAGGAGAGTTTAAGGTAAGGCTCACTTGGGGAGGGTGTAGGGCACTGGGGTCTAATTATGTTTATAGTAATATGAAGTGGAGGGTATTGATAGCATGTTCGATTTATTATTTTCTAGGAGCAAGGGACGTTGAGATAATTTACTAATATGAGTTCCACGGCTTTGTTGTTATACTGAGGATAACGTGAAGGGAGTCGTACACGAGTCTTATGCACTGTCACTTGGGTTTCACAGGGATTGCTCACTATCCTGCCCTTTTGTATATTAGGCCTTCATTTCCCTGTCAGGTAAACACTTGGCCTGGTGCTCAGAGAGTACACTATCACCTTGTCACTGTTCCACTGTACTTAGGGCAAAATCACTGTCTCACAAGTTACTGGGGGCAGGTGCGATGGGGAGACACGCTGGCGACGGCGCGGCCGGGGCAGGGGCACCACCAGGGGAGGGCGTGCCAAGAGGGCACGGTATGGTGCGCAGGGGCGTCTCTTGTCTGGGGCTGCAGGTGGCGAAGGGGCCCGATTTCTCCAGGCTGGGAACAGGAGTATGGCCCTCAGGACTGGGGCCGAACAACTCCCTGAACATTGTGGTCAGGTCTTGGCCGGATGTGGAGGTCCTCCGTCGTCAGGGCGAAGGGAGGTCCCTCCCGGGAGTTCTGGGAAGGGCCTGGAGTTCCCGAGGGCTGTGGCCCCCAGAGTCAGGCGGCGCCGTCAGGGAGGGGGTTCGGCACCGGTCTGCATCAAGGTCCGTCAGGTGGGTTTTCTCCAGGGCCAGGCATAGGGAGCAGAGGCCGGGGAAGGCGATAGGGCCTCTCCAGTACTCTCCCACGTCCACTGCATTGGGGGACAGGACACTCGCCTCACGCTGGGGCGGCAGGACTGCTCTCGACTGTTTCCGGCTGTGAGTCCTGGCTACTGGCCGTGGCTTCCCAGGGGCACAACCATAAGGTGCCAAGGCCCGGCTACTGGCCGTGGCCTGAGACGGTGAATAGGAACCAGCGCACCTTGGTACACCTTCGGGGCGGCTACCAGCTGTCTGACGAAGGCAGGAGTGGCTACAGGCCGACTCCTGCAGGAGGGGTGGGGAGCGGCTACAGGCCGACTCGAGGGCAACACCTTCGGAGGGGTTACCGGCCGTCTGACGAAGATGGGAGCGACTACAGGCCGTCTCCTTCTGCTGGTATGAGGAGCAGCTACAGGCCGACTCAGGGGCAATGCCTTCAGGGCAGCTACTGGCCGTCTCTGGAAGGACACCTTCTGACGAAGGTGGGAGCGGCTACTGGCCATCTCCTGATTACCCTCAGGTCGGTGCTGGACCGATTCCTTTACGAGGGACAGGCGGCTACAGGCCGTTCCAAGAGGGAAGACACCTTCGGAGAGGCTACTGGCACACTCCTGTAGAAGGCGGGAGTGGCTACAGGCCAACTCCTGTGGAGCGCTGATCGGAGCCGGACAGACAGCTCCATCCCGAGATGGTTTGGTGAAACCTCGTCTGGAAGGTAGTGCCGGATTCCTGCTATGGCGACAGCGAGGCGGCTCCGGGTCACAGGGGCGCACGGCCCGGGCTGGCTTGTGCCGTTGTCGCGCCGAGTCTCGGTGTGCTGCTGCTGCTCCTCCGTGGGGTCCTTGTGGGGGTGTCGGTGAATTTCCGGGGGCACTACGCTGAATCTCTGGTGTGGGGGATTGAGCACTCCCGGGGACACTATGCTGTATTTCACACACACACACACACAAACACACACACACACACACACATATATATATATATATATATATATATATATATATATATATATATATATATATATATATATATATATCGCACAAGAGAACACCCGTATTTCAAATGAAATCAGATGAAAACACTCGTCGTACCTTTAGAAACTGAAAGAATTGTCAGTAGCATAAATTTATTAATTCAAAGAGCTGCCGAAAGACTTACACCTAAGTTGGTAGCTGTAGAAACAAACAAACAAATATAGAGCTACTTAGCAATACACTGTGTTGTCAGTGTCCGGTGAGAGGACTCTATTTATTAGGTGTATCTATGGCGTGTCAGCAGACGACGGTGTGTTTACTGTGTCTGTGTTGGCAGTGCCGGGACCCGCAGCCACGGACGACACCAGCCTCAACAAACACTGCACCAGAGAGGTAGGATTGATATTTAGGATTATGTGTACCGTGGATGGTTCATGTGTGTGCTGCAGGGATTTTATTTGCCAACATATTGTGCCATTAACTGAAGCTGGAGTCTGGTAGAGTGCGGTGCTGGAATTCCTGACTGACATTCTACCTACTGCACGCTTATATTGACATGAAGCCTACTAGTAAAGATGGTTATGATAATCCCAGTGTTTCTTGACTGTATTTCAAAATCCATTGCCAGTTATCGCCAGTAACTTGTACACAGCCACACCAATAGGAAGTTTAAAGTTACAAGGCCACTCACGCATGTTTTGTCGTGTAACAGTTTTCCCCTGTGTGTGTTTTTTTATGTTTCACGTGATTTTTATCCTAATTTTCGTCAGATTCCCCCAACCCCCTTTTTTTTTATAGATACCACCTGCCCCTGCTAGTAATGGGGGATTGTAGGTTTTGAGGTGGGGGGACAGTTGTGAAAACTGGTAATTTTCATTTCAAAATCTATCTATCTATAGCCCGACGCCCTAATCCCGCAAAGGGTGGCCGCAGACAAAACGCCTCCAAGTCACTCTGTCACCCACCATTTGACTCCCCTCCCCCCAACTCACCCCCCCTCCCTCATATACCTCTCAACTCCCTCCCTCCACCTCATCCTCGGTCTACCCCTCCCTCTCCCTCCCTCCACCTCATCCTCGGTCTACCCCTCCCTCTCCCTCCCTCCACCTCACCTACATACACCCTCTTAGTCAGTCTTTCATTCTCCATCCTCTCCACATGTCCAAACCACCTCAGTGTATTTCTCCTAATCTTTTCAACCACATCCACATCTACCCCACAATGTTCCTTCACTTCTACATTCGTCAACCTGTCCCTCCATGTCACTCCACATGCTCCTCTCAAGTAACTCATTTCCACTGCTCTCACTCTTGACTTGTTCCCCTCTTGCAAGGTCCACGCCTCACTTCCATACGTCAGGGTAGGGATCACAATACCATCATGCAGTGACTTCTTAACTTCCATACGCACCTCCCTATTTCTCATCACTGCTTTCAGTGTGCCAACAACCTTCCTTCCCTGCTGTACCCTTTCACGTACTTCATCCCCCAAAGTTCCATCCTTACTCATCACACTACCCAAGTACTTGAATGCACTCACATTCTCCATATCCTCACCATCCAACCTCACTGCACACTCTGTGACTTCATTCCTTTCAAACACCATAACTTTACTTTTGTTTACATTAATTTTCAGCTTCCTCCTCCTACACACTGTCCCAAATTCATTCACCAAACCTTGCAACTCCCATTCATCTTCACTCAACAATACTGTATCATCAGCAAACAGCAACACCGGAAGCTTCCAAATCTCACCCTCATTCATTAGAGCCACCCCCACATCCACTGCCCTACCTTGTACCTCCTTTACGACCCCATCCATATATATATTAAACAGCCATGGAGACATTACACACCCCTGTTTCAGTCCCACATTGAGATCAAAGAACTCACTCAGCTCACCATCCACTCGCACCGTAGCCCTAGCTCCCTCGTACATACTCTTCACAGCACTCAACAATTTCCCCTCCACTCCATATATTCTTAATACCTTCCACATACCTTTCCTATCTATTCTGTCATAAGCTTTCTCCAAGTCCATGAAGGCAGCGTACACTTTCCTTCCCTTCTCTAGATACTTCTCCACTAAACATCTTAGAACAAATATCTGATCTACACACCCTTTTCCCTTCCTAAATCCCCCTTGTTCTTCTCCAACTAGCTCCTCTGTCATATGCCTAACCCTATCAATGAGTATTCTACCATATATTTTACCAGTCACACTAAGAAGGCAAATACCCCTATGGTTACCACATACTTCTCTCTCCCTTTTCCTTTGTACAGAGGAACAATTATACCTGATTTCCAGTCCTCTGGAACCCTTCCCTCTTCCCAAGCCAATCTACACAACTTCCATATCCACTCCACAACAATCTCACCCCCATACCTAAGCATTTCACCACACACTCCATCAATTCCTGGGGCCTTTCCCAGCTTAATCTTCTTCATCGCTTCCACTACTTCCGACCTACTGATCTCTTCCTCCCTCCTCTCATCTCTTCTTCTCCCAGCCATTCCCCAACCACTTTTACTCACACTGCTCTCACTCTCTACATTCAACAAATCCTCAAAGTGCTCCTTCCATCTCCTCAATTTCTCTCTCTTCTCCACCAACAATCTATTATTCCTATCTTTCACTCCCCTACTATTTCCCCTTTCACACTGCCTTATTTTCTTTACCTCCTTCCAAAACAATTTCTTACTCTCCCTCCATTTCACACTCAGATTCCTCCCAAACTCTTCATCCACTTTCTTCTTACTCTCCTTCACCAGTCTCTTAACCTCCCTTCTCCTGCTCACATATACCGGTACCTCTCTCTTCTCTCTCTCATCTTCTCCCCTACCTCTACTCGCCAACCATTCACTATATGCCTTCTTCTTTTGTTCCACAGCTCGTTTCACCTCATCATTCCACCATGCTGTCCCTTGCACACCCTTGCATCTCCTCCTCACTCCACAAACCGCCTCACACGCTGCGCTTATCCCTTCCGTGAATATCTTACATACGTCTTCCACCCCTTCCATCTGCTCTAGCTCATACCTTCCCAATCTTTCTTCCACTATGCTCTTATACTCTGTCCTCTTCTCACTATCTTGCAATTTCTCCACTCTTCTCACAGGAGCTGCTTCCTCCTGTCTTCCCCTTCGCCTCCTCAACCACTTTCTTTGCAGCTCTACCTTGGCCATCACTAAGTGATGGTCCGAGACTCCATTCCCCCACCCTCTCCACACCCTTGCATTCAACACTTGTCTTCTCATTCGCTCATCCACACACATGTAGTCTATCATTGCCTTTCGTTTGACAAGTTCACCATCCATCCTCCTCATTACTCTCCATGTATACCGGTGGATCATCTTATGACGAAAGTAGGTGTTGGCTATTGCCAACCCCTTACCAGCACAGATGTCCACCAAAGCACTACCATTCCCATCTACTTCCGCTGGCACACCCCACTGACCAACCACTCCATCCACTCGTACATTCCCGACTTTGCCATTCATGTCTCCAATCAACAGCACTTTCTCGCTCCTCTCAAACTTGTCCATACATGCTTCTACTCTCGCCCAAAACTCATCTTTCACTCTTGCCACTCGATCCTCTGTTGGAGCATACACACATACAATCGCCCATGCTTGTATACCTACTTTCATCCTCACCCATACAGTCCTTGCACCCACTGTTCCATACTCTCTTATACTCTCCTTCCACTTCTTGCTTATCATCAGACATACTCCCTCTCTTGCCCTCTCATTCTCACTGACTCCCGCACATATACCTACACCGTATTCCCTTTCTCTCATCCTTTCACCTTTCCATTTAGTTTCAGTCAATCCACATATATCCACTTTTGCATCCTCAAGCACCTGGACAATCTCTCTCTCTTTCACTTCATCATTCACTCCTCTCACATTCCATGTTCCCACCCTAAGAATGTCCTTTGTCCGTTCCTTAGTCGTCAACGTATGGTCCGTCCGGGTCCGAGGCGCGTTATTCGCTTTTTTAGTTAGTTCTTTTTACGGGGTGGGACACTAACCCACCACCAACCCTTTTAGTCGCCTCGTACGACAAGCAGGGATACTGGGGGAGTATTCTTGAAACCCCCCTACCCCCAGGGGTAGGAATCATAAAAAAAAAATGGGAGAACTTAGGTTTCATTTTGGGCATTGACCTACCTGGATCTTGTTACTTAATGTCAGCCCCGTGACACCAAACCTGTCAAAAAAAAGAAAAAAAAAAAATGGATGAGGTGATTGCAACTGCCTTCTTACAATGCAACGAATGTAAGGAAAGTGAATTTATCACATTACTGTGTGCAACACAGATATATAGCTATCTTTTTTTTCTTTTGCATTACAAAAAGTGTCAAAAATAAAATATGCCTATATAGGGGTATTTAAGGAAGCCGCTAGTTTGCCCGTGGCAGCTGTTTGCCGACTGGATACGTTGATGACATGATCCCGCCTACAGGCCTCATCGCTGCTTCAGTCATTCAGATATCTGGCAAACCTGATGTAATCCAACTCATCATAACTGAGGGATTTGCCTCCAGACCTCCCCATTTTAGTCACTGGGAATTGCCACTTAACCAAGAGTGTCCCTGAATCCATACCGGTATCTGGCCACATTGCAGTCTGAATCCTAACTTAATAAAAGATAATCTAATCTGTCATAACCTGTTCTAACCTAACTGAAATTATCCCAACCTAACCTGTTGATAAAGAATGTGAATTTACACCAAAAGTAAAACATCTATCTATCTATCTATCTATAGCCCGACGCCCTAATCCCGCAAAGGGTGGCCGCAGACAAAACGCCTCCAAGTCTCTCTGTCACCCACCATTTGACTACCCTCCCCCCAACTCACCCCCCCCTCCCTCATATACCTCTCAACTCCATCCCTCCACCTCATCCTTGGTGCAAGTTGTGCTCTTGGCGGTAACGTCGTTGGAGTGACGGTATGTGTTTTCGTTTTTGAAGGCTCCAACATGCATGCATGCATCTGCCTTGGTCACCTAATGGTGGCTTTCCATGCCACTCGATCTCTGGCAGCCTCCCTGTTCAGTCCCTTAATCCTGAGGTTGCACTTAATGATCTTGTCATGCATCTTTTTCGGTCTGCCCCTCACAACCCCACCCCCAATATTAATGCTTCTTACTTTCTGCACCCAATTACCATCCCCCATCCTTTCCACATGCCCAAACCATCGCAGTCTACCTCACCTCATCACAGCACCAGTACACTCCAGTCCCATCCCTCCCCCCAACAAGTCAGTACATATGTCACAGGTAACACTATAAAAGTGCCCGTTGTCTGTGGCAATCCATGAAGCATAACAAGTAATTTGTGGAAGACTAGTTTTAGTAGGAAATATGGAAAGACTGCACCCTTGTGGTAAAGAATTATTGTTGTAAAAAAAATGAGAATGAAAGACTTACTTAATTGTAGGTGAAATGGAGGGAGGGAGAGGAAGGGGGAGACTGAGGATGAGGTGGAGGGATGGAGTTGAGAGGTATGTGAGGGAGAGGGGAGCAAGTTGGGGGGAGGGCAGTCAAATGGTGGGTGAGAGAGCGACTTGGAGGCATTTTGTCTGTGGCCACCCTTTTGCAGAATTAGGTCTTCAGGCTATAGATAGATAGATAGAAAAAAAATGAGTGAATTTCAAGCCAATTTAGGCATTAACCTACCTAGACTCCATGTTACTGAACCTTGGCTAATTAAATCTGTCTGGCAGTCTATTGCCAGATGCCTTAATCCCGTAAGGGGTGTTCACAAACAGATCGCCTCCATGTCTCCCCGTCCCCCGCCATTTCACTGCCAGTTTGAATGTACAAGTCTTGGGTTAGTACTTACAAAGGAATGGTAGGATGCTGCTACACTAAATGTCCATGGCTGCTCTGGCTTTGAAATTCATGTGAAAGAAAGAGGGGGAGCTATAGGGTGGAGTCAAAGGCTTTTCATCTCATTAACTCTCCTCCTCTTACTGGTTCCCTTCAACCTCTGTCTCTTCGCTGCACTGTTGCATCTTTATCTTTCTTCTTTCACTACTTCAGTGGTCACTGCTTCTCTGAACTGTCTGCTTGCATCCCTCCACCAGTCAGAGTCAAACAAAGGTCTGTTGCGAAGTGCCTTTATTAACAAGATATTATAACTGGTGCTGTCTCTTTGCTGGCCAAGAGAATACTGATCTTTTGTACAAGTCGACTGGCTAAAGGTAAAATTGAATACAATTCGAAACTACAGTAGCCTGTATGAAACAGTCATACTGACCTATAACTCTGACACTGTATCAGTGCCACTCATTCGTGCATCACTGCATGCTTCATTATTCATGAACCAATCTTATTTAATAGATATAATAAAAGTAAACATATAATACATGGCATATACTGTATACATATGTAAAAATAATTTATTATTTACTTTCACATACCTCTACGACAGGCGCGTAGCACCCATCTAGCAGCGAACTCTTATCCCTTTTCTGTCCATCTCTCTAATGCAAGAGTTAACCATTACTCCCAGTCCTTCATTTATGCAACAGATCAGCTCTGGAACTGTCTCCCTCTGTCTGTATTTCCTGCATCCTGTGATCTCCAGTGTTTCAAACACAGTGTATCCAGGCATCTCGAAATGAACAGATCTTGAATTTGACTCTCTCTTGTAGTGTTTTTGTTTTTTTTCTTGGAAGGAACAGTTTGTGGGCTCCTGTCCTTTGGTTCCTTCATCCTAGCATAAAAAAGAAAAATCCGAGACTCTGATTCTCCCTGTTATCACCACTAGAGGCATCTCAGTCACTAGCCTTCCCTGTTGGACCATAGAAAAATATTGTAGGAGGGAGGGAGAGGCCAAGGATGAGATGGAGGGATGGAATGGAGAGGTATATATATGAGACAGGAGGGTGTGAGCTGGGAGCAGGGCAGTGAAATGGCGGGGGACAGGGCAACATGGAGGCGATTTGTTTGTGGCAACTCCTTACAAGATTAAGGCGTCTGGCAGTAGGTAGATAAATAGAAGCGGTGGTTGTGGGCTGGCAGAGGAATATCGTGCACAGACAAATATCTTCTTTTTTTTCTTTGTCAAGACAAGAATGCAAAAGAAACATAAGATTTTTTTTAGCATTTGAAAGTAGGAAAGCTTTTTGTGTTTGGAGTAGCGTAAGTTATATTCTTGGTAAATTTTCTTGTTTAAGTATTGCTCTTCATAGATTATATTTTTACAGTTGTGCCTGTACTCTTTTTGCTCTACTTTGATTTCCTTTTTCCTTTTTTTTCCTTTTTTTTTTTTAAATGGATGAAATTGAGGAGTTTCCATGCATATGATTTATAGTTTTTGGTCAGTAGCTAAAGTGTAACTTATGTAATTATGACAGTGATAGCCTTAAACAGTGGTGGAAATGTGTAACTTTGAAGATCTTTTTCATCTTGTTAATTTGAAGGGCACATTATTCAGGCAATGACTGTTACTGCACTACGAACACAGCAGCAGTTAGATGGTGTAGGCTAGATCAGATCCTAGGTATCACATCCAGTGACTGTAATTATTCATATGTTGTTTGTGAGTGCTGTATGTCTACCTATCTATTGCCAGATACCTTAATCCTGTATGGAGTGGCCACAAACAAATCACCTCCATGTTGCCCTGTCCCCTGCCATTTCACTGCCCTCCCCCCAGCTCACACCACCCTCTCTTACATACCTCTCCACTCCATCCCTCCATCTCATCATCAGCCTTTCCCCCCCTCCACCTCACTCACATACACTCTCCTCATTAGTCTCTTGCTTTCCAGCCTCTCCACATGTTTTTGTTTTCATTTTTAAAGGCTCCAACATGCTTGCATGCGTCGGCCTTGGTCACCTAATGGCGGCTTTCCACGCTGCACGATCCATTGCGGCCTCCCTGTTCAGTCCCTTAACCCTGAGATCACTCCTGATGACCTCGTCCCATGTCTTTCTCGGTCTACCCCTCATAACCCCATCCCCAATATTAACACTTCTCACCTTCCTTACCCAGTTATCATCCCCCATCCTCTCCACATGTCCAAACCATCTCAATCTACCTCTCCTCATCACAACACCAATACACTCCAGTCTCATCTTACCTCTCAACTCTTCCATCGTAAACCCAGCCCCCCCGGACCTTGCATGCAGGAACGCAATACACATCCACCTAATCATTGTCATTTCTGTAATTCTGAGCCGGCGAAAATCCTCCTCCTTTACTGCCCAGGCCTCACTAGCATACAACATTACACTCCTAACACATGCTGCATACAAAGACCCCTTATCACATAGAGAGAGCCCTCTCAATGTCAGAAGAGGCAAGAGCTGCCTGAACTTCTTCCAACCACTTCTAACAGCCCCACTGGCAGCACACAACATGTCTCCCAAATAACAAAACTCTTCCACGCACTCAAGAGATTCACCAGCAAGTTCAATCCTTTCGCGCCTGACAATCTCCACCTGCTCTCCCTGAAACGCCGTACACATAAAATCAGCATTATCTCGCAGTCTACCTCTGATACCACTACATCTCTTGTGCACCCATTTATCACAAACACCGCACAAGATAGAATTACTTCCCACGCCCTTGTAGCAAACTGCACATGGCCACTCTCCCTTGTCTTTGACAGTATCGCCACCAACCCTAGATATCATCACTTTTGTTTTATCTGCATTTACCCTTAAGCCCTTGTGCCCCATACCATCTCTCCACTTCCTAAACCTTTCCTCCGCCTCCCTTTCGTTCTCTGCAATCAACACCAAATCATCAGCATACAACAACTCCCACGGGAGTCCGTTTCTAAAGTCACGTGAGAGGTCTTCAAGTACCATGATAAACAAAATGGGATGCAAAACTGACCCCTGATGCACACCAACATTCACGGAAAACTCATCACTCAAATCTCCATTCACTCTTACCTGGGTGTGAGCACCCACATACATAGCCATAACCACCCTAACCAGCCACTCCTCCAAGCCAAGCTTTCTCATTGCCCACTTCACCACCTCTCTAGGGACTCTGTCAAAGGCCTTTTCCAAATCAACAAAAACAAAATAAAGATCCCTTCTCCTACCAATATATTTTTCCTGAAGCTGTTGAACAATGAATATGGCATCAGTGGTCCCCCTACCTGGCATAAACCCAAACTGCATCTCATCAATATTCACTCTTTCTCTAATCATACCTTCTAAAACTCTCTCCATTACCTTCATTATCTGATCTAAAAGCTTTATACCTCTATAATTTCCTCTTTCCAGGGCATCACCCTTCCCTTTATACACATTTACAGTTGCACTCTTCAGCCAATCATCTGGAACAACATACTCATAAGTAATCATATTTATCAGGTCAGTGACTAACCTCACCTCTGTATCTCCTGAGGCCTTCAGCATTTCGATAGTCAACCCAGACACACCTGCTGCCTTCCCCACCTTCATCCTGGCTATTGCCTCACTCACAGTAGCAGCATCAATCAAAGGCCAAGGGCCAAACACTGGATCTGCTGGCTCCAAACCTTCCCTGTCCCAGTCAAACTCCTCATTCAACATCCGGCTATAATGTTCTCTCCATGCATCTTTAATATCCTCACTGTTCACCACTACCCTTCCTTCATCATTCTTCACACACTGCTCACCTATAATATCCCGATTATCCCTCTTCATCTGATTTGCCACCTTAAATATCATATTTTTCCTTTCCCCATGATTTAGGTTATCAAGGAAAAGTCTCTGTGACTCAGACCTCGCCCTGTATACCTCTCTTCTAGCCCTATGCTTGGCAGCCAAGTATTCCTCCTTGCTACCACCCTTCTTCCATTCCCGGAAGAGCCTTCTTTTCTCCTTAACTGCAGCTTCTACACCCTCATCCCACCACCAAGTTACTTTATGTCTTGGTGGTCCTCTTGTCCAACCGCATGTTACATCAGTAACTCTCGAGAGATTGTTCTTGAGGGCACTGTACTGTTCATTAACGCCTCTGTCTACAGCTCCCTGTTCAGCCACCACTCTCCTCATCTCGCTATAGAAGGCATCCCTTACTACTTGGTTTTCCAGCTTCCATATTTTCCTCCTAGGTACATAAGTCCTCTTTTTCACCACTTGTTCTTTAAGCACCATATCACAAATCAACAGTTTGTGCTGCTGCACACACTTCTCACTTCTTATAACTTTAACATCCCTCACTAACCTCCTATCAGCCCTCCTAACCAGAAAATAATCTATCTGACTGCTGTTTCCCCCAGACTCATACGTAATTAACCTACTCTCTCTTTTCCTAAAATATGTGTTGCACACAATCATGTCCGTTGCCTCCCCAAACTCGAGTATCCTTTCCCTTTCTGCATGGCTTAATCATTTGGCTTGCTCTATTTTACATTCTGGCTTGCTTTTGTGTCTGTTTGTTTAGGGATGATAGCGTAACCTTGAAGTTTATTGCAGTGCCAGAATTAAATGGTGAAACACAGGTATATAGTAAGACCTCACTATTACAGACTAATTGGGGCCCAAACCATTCCAAAAAATGAGAAATTCCGATAAAAGCGACATCCGGACTTCCCCCTGCTAAACCGAACTTTTTCCGAAATATCAGACATTAGTCTGGATTGGATGAGTGGTTTTTAAACTATTTTGGCTGCCATTGCGGTACTGTACTGTTTTATAACGTCACTACATTAATCAAATGGTATAATAACACTGTACTGTACTGTACTGCACACTGATAAACATGTCTTTTATTTACCCTATTGTGGTGAACATGGCTGAAGTGGTCAGGCAGTCCGGACTTCATCTGGCTTTATCGGACTTTTTCCGATATATAGGAATTTAGGCCGGTAGCTCCAAGAGTCTGATAAAATCAAATTCCGGACTATTGAAGTCCCTTATATCGAGGTTTTAATGTATATGGAAAAGTTAATGAACATGATCAAATAAGTGTGTACGTGTCTGTGTGGTGGTGGCAGTTGTGGTGGTGTCATGAAAGTGTTCTCTCCATCTGCTCACCTTTTCTCCCTTCTCCACAAGCAATCTACCATTTTTATCTTTCACTCCCCGTCTAACTTCTCTATCACGCTGTCTTAATCTCTTTTCCTCTTTCCAGAACATTTTCTTACATTCTCTCCACTTTACACTCAAATTCCTTCCATATTCCTCATCCACTCTCTTCTTACTCTTTCTTACTAATCTTTTCAACTCTCTCTTCCTCTCTACATATAACTCTCTCTTCCATTTCTCAACTTCTTCCATGCCTTTGTTTCTCATTCACTCACTATAAGCTTTCTTCTTTTGTGCCACAGCCTGTCTCACTTCTTCATTCCACCATGCTGTTCCTTGCACCCTATTTCGTCTTCTCTATTCCCCACACACCACCTCACGTGCTGCACAGATTTCATCTGTGAATATCTTACACACCTTCCATATCCCCCATCTGCTTCAAATCACATTTACCCAATCGCTTCTCCACATCTCTTATATTCTGCTTTTTTCCATGCTCTTGCAACCTTTCGACCCTCCTGGTATGGACTGCTTTCTCCTGTACTTTCCTTCCTCTGTTCCTCCATTTCATTTGAACCTTGCCTTTCACCACCACCAAGTGGTGGTCAGAAAGTCCATTCCTCCAACCTCTGTATGCTCTGGCATCCATTACATACCTTTTCATTCTATCATCCACACACACATAATCAGTCATTGTCTTCTGTTCATTCAGTTCACCACCCACTCATCTCATCACTCGCCACATATACCTGTGGATCATTTTGTGCCTAAAGTGGGTATTGGCTATCACCAACCCCCCTCCCCACACAAATGTCCACAAGAGCACTGACATTCTCATCCACTTCTGCAGGCACACCCCACTCACCGACTTCTCCATTCACCTTCACAAACCCTACTGTTCCAGTCATATCTCCAATCCAAAAAACTCCTATTCCTCTCAAACTTTTCCATGCAGGCTTCCACATTTGCCCAGAACTCTTCTTTTACTCTGCTTACACGGTCTTCTGTTGACACCTATGCACACACAATTGCCCATGTTTGTATTCCAGCTTTCAATCTTATCCACACAATTCTTGAACCAACTGATCCATACTCTCCTATATTCTCCTTCCATCTCTTTTACACAACAATACTTACACTTTCTTTTGCCCTCTCAATCTCTCCTACTCCTACACATACCTGTATACCCCATCCATACTCCCACTCTCTTACAGTCTCACTATTCCATATAGTCTCAGTCAAACTGCATATGTCCACTTGTGCACCCTTAAGCACCTGAACAATCTCTCTCCCTTTCACCTCATCATTTGCACCCCTTACATTCTACGTTGAAGTCAGTACCTTGTCCATTGTACTGTCCTTGGTTGTCACTTGTTGGTCTGTCCTGGTCCAAGGTATTTTGTTTGTCTTTTTAGTTGTTTTTGGAGAGGGGTGCTGACCCTCCACCATCCCACTTGTTTACATGCAGGGAACATGTGTTGGTTGGTTATAAGGTTACCACCCAGCATATTACCGTAAATAATTTCCTGCTTTACAGGAAATCATTTGGCTTGTTGCTCAGTGTATTGTTACCCTGAAATTGATTATCACTACACTGAGTGAGTGGATGATGGGCATCCTCCCACAGTATTGATATACAGTAATACCTCATTTATCCAGACATAATAGGGCCAAAGGCATGTCCGGGTAGTGGCAACATCTGGATACTGAATGCTATATCTCTGCTATACCCAGACCTCACCTATACCCAACCTCCAACCTATACCTAACCTATTTGTACAGTACCTATGCTTAATTTGGCCATGTTTCCCAGTCATTCAGGCATATTTAGACATGAAAACACACATGGGCATATCCAAAGTAATGCTAAACACCAAGAGAACCATGCAGAAAAAAACACAGATAACCTAAACAACACCCACCCAAACACTACTGTATATACAGCATCCTTCCTTATTTTGGCATTGTTTTCCGTGCATTCTGACATAGTTTGACATCAAAACATACATACGATTATCCAACATACTTGTCAACACCAAGAAACCAATGCAGAAAGAACACTGAAAACCAAAAAACACGCTACCTATACACTACTGTATGTACAGTACCCCTCCTAATTTTGGCACTGTTTTTAGGTCAACCTGCCATATTTAGACATCAAAACACACATAGGAATATCCAAAGTAATGCTAAACACCAAGAAAACCATTAAAAAAAAAAAATGAAAACCAAAAAACACCTGATCTATACATTGCTGTAGGTACAGTACCCCTCCTAATTTTGGCGGTGTTTTCTGGTCAGTCTGCCATATTGAGACATCAAAACACACTTAAATTTATCCATATTAATGCTAAACATCAAGAACACAATGCATAAACAATAGAAATCCACAAAAAACCTGAAGACAGTTTGAAAATCAGTTATTTGTGACAAGTGATTTTCCCTGGGTCCCCCCAAATAAAATCCACAGCCAAATATTTCTCTATCTGTCTATCTATTGCCAGATGCCTCAATCCCGTACGGAGTGGCCACGAACAAATCGCCTTCATGTTGCCCTGTCCCCCGCCATTTCACTGCCCTGCTGCCAACTCACATCCCCTTCTTTCATATACCTCTCCACCCCATCCCTCCATCTCATCCTCGGCCTCCCTCTCCCCCCCTCCACCTCACTCACATACACTCTCCTTGTCAGTCTCTCACCCTCCATCCTCTCCACATGGCCAAACCACCTCAGTGTGTTCCTCCTAATGCTTTCTATCACATCCACATCACAATGCTTCTTTATATTCCCATCTGCCAGCCTGTCTCTCCATGTGACTCCACAGGCTTCTCTTAAATAACTCATTTCCACTGCTCTCACTCTTGACTTGTGTCCTTCCAACAACATCCAAGCTTCATTTCCACACATTAGAGTTGGTATCATAATACTGTCATGTAGTAACTTTTCACTTCCATGCTCACTTCCCTGTTTCTTATCACTGCTTTCAAGGAACCAGCAACCTTTCTTCCTTGTTGTACCCTTTCAAGCACTTGACCCTCCAAACCTCCATCCCTACTCATCACACTACCCAAGTACAGTACTTAAACGTCCTCACATTTTCCAATTCCTCACCATCCAACCTCTCTGTACATTCACTGACTTCACCTCTCTCAAAGACCATCACATTACTCTTCCTGCATTCACCTTTAGATTCCGTTTCTTACACACTCTCCCAAACTCATCCACCAAGCCTTGCAGCTCCCCTTCGTCTTCACTCAACAACACAGTATCATCTGCAAACAACAGTACAGGGAGTTTCCAAACACTAATCTCTCTCACCAGGGCCACTCCAACATCCACTGCCCTACCTTGTACCTCTTTTATTACCCCATCCATGTACAGATTGAACAACCATGGAGACATGACACATCCCTGTTTCAACCCAACCTTCAAAGAGAAAAATTCACTCAGTTCACCATCCACACGCACTGCAGCCTTAGCACCATCATACATACTCTTCACAGCATTCAACAACTTCCCATCTACTCCATATATTCTTAATACTTTCCACAATCCTTGTCTATCCACCCTGTCATATGCTTTCTCCAAATCCATGAAAGCCACATACAACTTCTTTTCCTTTTCTAGGAACTTTTCCACTAAAGATCTAAGAATGAATATCTGATCTACACGACCTCTTCCCTTCCTAAAGCCTCCCTGTTCTTCTCCAACTAATTCCTCTGTTATTTCCCTAACTCTGTCAATAAGTATCCTACCATATACTTTTCCTCTTACACTAAGAAGGCAAATACCCCTATGATTACCACACACTTCTTTTTCCTCTTTTCCAAATATGCCACTGGAAATTGGTCATATTGGTATAAATGGTATACCATCATCTTCGCTGATGTTTATACTGTAAGATTAGCAAATAATAACGCAAAAAACTGATAAGTAAAAGTACAGAAATGCAGTGAGAGGAAAGAGTTCAGGAGTAAAACTTACCTTCATATAACCATCCTAGTGCAAAATTTTGCCAGCACCTTCCACGAGTCATATAAGCATACTGTATGTCTAGATGCAGAATTTAATGGGCTGTCTCGTGGCCACTTCGTAATTTCAATAATAAATTGCAAAAAACTTTGAAAACTCATGAATCAGTGTTATCACCACATAGGAGGGTAGGGAGTAAGGGAATGAGACGGGAACTGGGTGGGTATGGAGGAGGGACAAGCGAGGCTGAGGGCAGGATTCCCCTCCTTTTGTCAACAGGCAAACGAGCATTTTTACTGTACATGTACTTATGGCTTGCGATCTGTTAGACGTCGAGTGGCCATGCGGAAACACAACTCACGGTGACTGGGGGACTTTAGATGTTCGGTAGAGAGGCGGACAGCCACTGTCACCAAACGTGTACTGTACTGTACTCGTGGCCTGTGATCTGTGTTCAGTGGAGGTGGCGGTCGGGAAAGACTTAGCCCAGTGGCCGTGCGACACTGGACATTCAGTGGGGATGCATATGGACATTTTGACACTGCTTGCAGGTTACAGTTGTATTATTCAGGTGCTGGAGGTTCGTTGGGACTGATAGGACAAGTGCACAGCTTTGACCATTCAGTACAGGGGCAGATGGACATTTTAGCTCTGGTTGTGGGTTACAGACTACTTCCCGCTCACGGCTTGAGGCCTGCGGCCACGATAATGAATGTTTGAACATGTTGGCTGGCCGGCCAAAGTTCTCGGGGACTTTTACGTCCGGATAATAGCAAGTAAATTCAGTTAATGGTTTCATAGAGCCAAGGCTCAGTGTCCGCATGCTGAATACATCCAGATACTGAGCGTCTGGATAAATGAGGGGCTACTGAGTAATCCCTCCACTATCCGATGTAATAGAGCCAAAGGCATGTCTGGAAAGTGGTCCTGTCCGGAAAGTGGGCTTCTGCCTGCTGGACTGGTACTTATGACCCTAACCCAGCCTAACTTTGAAAGCTACCTAAATAACTCCCTACCGGACATGCATAGCACTTATTTAAACCTATTTAAAACCCTATTCACACCAATAATGGACATAAAGCATGAAAGAAATGAAAAGGAACCAGAGAATGAGAAATTAAAAGTGAGTATGGAAAATACTTAGGCCTAGCAGTGTACAGGGTACTTACAGCATGTCTGTGGCCGCCTTCACCAAGGCTCTGGCAGTTGCGAAAATACACTTGAAGCGTGTACAGTAATCCAGTATTGTGCTACACTTAATTCTTTGCACTGTGAATAATAATTGTTTAACACTGCACTTTCTGTTCTTAACTGCACCACGCCAGTTTCAACCGCCACTTTGCACTCATCACTTAATCCTTCGCACTCTAAATTCTAATTTCGTAACACTGCACAACACTGTAAATTCCCATGTGGTCTAGTGGCGAGGTATTGCAGTTTATTCACTGTTTATTCACAAAAACGAGCACGTGCGGCATCCTTTGTGATGAATGTCTTCCCTGGACGAAGGTTAGGCAGTAACTGGGGACAGGGTTGCCAGATCTTAGCTCGGCCACATTACCAAACTCCACAGTTTTCATTACCAAATTTAACTTTTCATTACCAGATTCTTAAAGGAAGCATTTATTCTTCACTAATTATATGTACAAATGGAAATATCACTCTTCTAATAATCAGCAGCATGTTTATTGTTAGTGGTAGGTGGTGGCGACCATCATCCACTCACTTGATGTAGTGCTGCCTACTTCTTCCTTAGCCTGTATTATTCTTTCTCTGTGCCTGCCCTCCTCTCTTCCTATTTTTTCCATCTTTCCTGTCACTTCTTATTGCTTTTCTTTCCTTTACAGGTGGCTTTACATTGAGTGACAAGCCAAATGGTTTCCTGTAAGCCAAGAAACCATTTACAGCGCTGGGTGGTAACCATATAACCAAACCATACGTGCTTCCTACGTGTCAACAAGTGGGTTGGTGGAGGGTTAGTGCCCCTCCCCGTAAAACAAATAACTCAGAGTCAAACGGCCACCCCTTATGGGATTATGGTGTCTGGCAATAGATAGATAGATAGATGTTTATTGTTGTGCTATGTATGCTAGCAGATTAATCAAAGAAAGCAGACAGTCCACCGTCTCCATTCTCTTTATCTTCGTACATGTGAAAACTCTGTTTGGTAATTGATCATGCTGATTCACTACCAAATGAACTTTTCAGTACCAAAATGGCCCACATTTGGTAATGAAAAATACCAAATGGCAACCCTGACAGGGAAGGGGGGAGGAAGGAAGGGGTGAAGGGGCCGTGGTGTAAACAGCTGTTCGGCGCCGCTTGGCAATTCAAATTACGGGTGGGAAAAAAATTTGGATTTTGGGGGGATTTTCTTTTTTTGGCCATTTTTGGGTTCTGAAGGTCCAGGCCCACAATGTCCGGTAAGTGGGGAGTCCGGAAAGTGGGCGTCCGGATAGTACAGGGATTACTCTACTGTAGTACAGTAATACAGTACACATTGTACTATGTACTCACCTCATGTTGGAATCATTGGAGGATAGAGTTGTACTGTACACCATGCTGTACAGTACAGTACAGTGCACGTAATCTTGTGGTGTCTGCTGACAGTAATTACGTGTACAGTAATTTCAGAATCACAATAGAGCACCAGGACACAAAGCACTGAGAGGCCACAGGCTTTGCAACAACTGGGAGAGAGGCATGGCAGGCCAGAGTAAGTCACAGCACCAGGGTTTTGTCATGGCAGGCCACAGAGTAAGTCACAGCACCAGAGTTTTGTCACCAAACGGTCACAAGAGCAGAGCGCATAGATACGTCTACACTGGATGAGATCCTCGGGAGAAAATGAGAGAATTGGCACTCTGGGTGGGCTGCCCCTGCAACGAATTCTGATTGGCTGGTGTGTTGCAGGGCTTTTTCTGGGCACTGGTTGGCTAGCGCGTACGATCCGGTTGATACACCTTACCACCAGATAATACATAGAACCACCGGCCACTTCATGTTTTGGTGCCAGATGTTGCATAATTTCGACGGATATTGCTTTCATAGAGCCAGGCTAACAGCGTCAGATATTGCGTTTGGCTGTACATTGTGACAATAGCTAACTGAGAGTTACTGTCAATTTATTGATTGATCATATGAGGCATGCAGCTTGGCCCATGCATGTTCATTGTGCCTTATACGAGGTCAGCAGCTCAGCAAAGGTTAACAAGTATGGGGGAAAATGCATGGGTTCTGAGCGAGGGAAGTAAAAATAAATGATTGGAAGAAGAAGAATGTCAGAATTTCAGTTTTCACCCAGACTTGGCCATCAAGATTTTCTGATCTAACCTATAGTAGAAGCACATGACTCTGAGGCTGTTATTATTGTGCCCTGGCAACCTAGCATTCAAAAGTGCATCTGATTTCGTGTATAATATGAGACGCATGTGATTTGTGTATAGTATGTTCGTGTATAATAATATTTGTGTATAATATATTCTTTGCATAATAATATGATTCGTGTATGATATGAAATTGAACTCACTTTTGAATGGTAGGTTGCCAGGGTACGATAATGACAACCTCAGAGTCGTGCGCTGCAACTATAGTACAGGAGAGCCATTTTCTCCAGTTCTAGGTTCGGTAAACTTGGTATTCTCTATACTCAGTTTTTTTTTTTATTGAGGTGAAGATGCACTTGACATGCTGGTGATGATTGGCTGAATGCAACATTACTTCATAATCTCTTTACTCGTTAGCATTATTAATTGACAACATATACAGGTATCTGAGGGGGAAATTTGTGTTAGTAAATGTTATTCGGACATGTTGCATTCAGCCAGTCATCACCAACCTGTCAAGTGCATCTTCACCTCACTAAAAAAAAAAAAAAATGAGTATAGTTCTAACTTTGATACTTTTTGAAGGGTCTACGGGTATTGGCATTATGGAGACCAGATCTATCTGTCTATCTCTCTATCTATTGCCAGACGCCTTAATCCTGTAAGGGGTGGCCACAAACAAACTGCCTCCATGTTGCCCTGTCCCCCGCCATTTCACTGCCCTGCTCCCAGCATACACCCCCCTCCCTCATATATCTCCACTTCATCCCTCCATCACATCCTTGGCCTTCCCATCCCTCTCCCCCCCTCCACCTCACTCACATACATTCTCCTCGTCAGTCTCTCATTCTCCAGCCTCTCCACATGGCCAAACCACCTCAGATTGTTTCTAATGGAGCCTAACTTGTCTGAGAAAGCCATATCTATCAGTCCTAACCTCAGCATTCTTTGGTCCTGGCCTTGATGTTGCTATAAAATGGATCTTGACTTTGACTTATTTTGTTTTTATTTTTACTTTTAGGGATCAGTCTTGTGGGCTTTTGGCCTTTGGTTCCTTTTTCTATCTACCTACTGCTAGACGCCTTAATCCTGTAAGGGGTGGCCACAAACAAATTGCCTCCATGTCACCTGACATTTCACTGCCCTGCTCCTAGCTCACACCTCCCTTTCACATATACCTCTCCACTCCATCCCTCCATCTCATCCTTGGCCTCCCCCACCCTCTCCTCCCCTCCAACTCACTCACATACACACTTCTCATCAGTCTCTCACTCTCCATCCTCACCACATGGCCAAACCACCTCATTGTGTTTCCCCTAACGCTTCCTATCACATCCACACCACAACGCTCCTTCACATCCTCATTTGTCAGTCTGTCTCTTCATGTGACTCCACAGGCTTCTCTCAAATAACTTATTTCCACTGCTCTTATTCTTGACTTCTGTCCCTCCAACAAGGTCCAAGCTTCACTTCCCTACATTAGAGGTGGTATCACAATACTGTCATGTAGTAGCATTTTCACTTCCATGCTCACTTCCCTGTTTCTTATCACTGCTTTCTTGGAACCAGCAACTTTTCTTTCTTGTTGTACCCATTCAAGCACTTCACCCTCTAAACTTACATCCATACTCATCACACTAGCCAAGTACAGTACCGTACTTAAACGCACTCACATTTTCCATTTTCTCCTCATCCAGCCTCACTGTACATTCACTGACTTCGCATCTCTTGAAGACCATAATTTTACTCTTCCCTACATTCACCTTTTGATTCTGTTTCTTACACACTCTCCCAGACTCATCCACAAAGCCTTGCAGCTCTGCTTCATCTTTACTTAACAACACAGTATCATCTGCAAACAACAGTATTGGTAGTTTCCAAACACTGCCCTCTCCCAGTAGGGCCAGTCCAACATCCACTGCCCTACCTTGTATCTCTTTTATAACCTCATCCATGTACAGATTGAACAACCATGGAGACATGACATATCTGTTTCAATCCAACCTTCAAATAGAAAAATTCACTCAGTCCACTATCCACGTGCACTGCAGCCTTATGCACTGAATCTGAAAAAACAGTCTTTGCATAGACAGTCCTTTCCACTTCATTCCAGAAGAGACATATAACATTATTGAGACCATGGACTTTAGAAGCATAGGGCTGGACGGCATCAGTAACTTAGCCTACACCTGAGACCTTTAGGACCATACAGCATCCTGCCCTCACAAACATCACCAACTCCAGTATTCATACACACACTTTAGCCTTCCCAACATTTGGATACTTGAAGCAGTCATTACTGTTCCTAAACCAAACAGCGACCCAACACACACAACTCGTAACACTACTTGGCACGCTATCCAAGATAACTGAATGATTATATTTTAACAAGTCACACCTCATGTCCTTGCTCCCTCACAACATAGCTTTAGGGCACTAGACTCCCCAAACACCTTATTAACCAACCTGTGGCAACGCACATCAGACAGCACCACATCCTCATGACCCACACAACATGCCTGTACACCTCTTATTAGACCTTAGTAAAGCCTTTGATGCCTTCCCCAGACTTAAGCTAATCACCCAGATCAACAGCACAAACATGGAGAATAATAACAAATGCTAGATTACTAACTACTTATCTGACAGACAAGCACATGTTGCGCTCCAGGGAAAGCCATCATGGACGCCAAACTTCTTTCAAGGAGTTCCACAGGGCTCTGAATTTTCACCCACGCTTTTCAACTTATACCTGTACATGCATGACATTCGTACACACTTAGCTGCCACCAGCATTGCTTCATGTGGTAACAACATTACCATAAGAAGCAGCCGCCATATCACAGACACAGCCCACCTCAGCATACTTCAGGCATGGGTTGAGGATAAGAGGCTGATGATCACTGCAGCCAAATCCACCACCACACTCATCACCACCAGCAGGCATGAGCACAGGTACACCTCTAACTTCACACTTTACACAGTACAGTCAACATGAAAATTCCTGCTGCCTCACATGCTTCTCCCTCCTTGTACTTTGAAAATCAGTGTGGTGAATCTGCAGCAACTAGTAATGATGACTTGATTTGGCCATAGAACTGTGTCATCAGTGTTGGTTGCTGCAGATCTCCCAGGGTGATTTTCAAAGTCCAAACAAGAGAAGTTATGGGACTTTGGATGTCAACTGTGCCAGTGCTGCACACCCCCTCTACAAAGATCCTTGGAGTGACCTATTACACTGGACTTGCCTTCAAGGACCACATATAAGACATCAATAGGTGGTGCACCCCTGACTCAGTGCACTCATGACAGTTACAGGGGTAGAAAGAAACACTCACTGCTCTGTAAAATAAATAAATAAATATATATATATATATATATATATATATATGGTGGCGACCATCATCCACTCACTTGATGTAGTGCTGCCTTCTTCTTCCTTAGTCTTTATCATTCTTTTTCTGTGCCTGCCCTCCTCTCTTCTTATTTCTCCCATCTTTCCTGTCACTTCTTATTGCTTTTCTTTCCTTTACAGGTGGCTTTACATTGAGTGACAAGCCAAATGGTTTCCTGTAAGCCAAGAAATCATTTACAACGCTGGGTGGTAACCATATAACCAAACCATACGTGCTCCCTACATGTCAACAAGTGGGTTGGTGGAGGGTTAGTGCCCCTCTCCGTAAAACAAGTAACTCAAAGTCAAACAGCCACCCCTTACGGGATTATGGCGTCTGGCAATAGATAGATAGATATATATATATATATATATATATATATATATATATATATAAGGTCAGTGATGCCCTTTGCCTCCCCAGCAGGGGCCCCGATCCTAACACCCACCACAACACCTTGCACACCATACAGACTAATGCTTCAGGCATAACCACTTGCAGCACCAATGACACTCCCACAGCTCACTTGCACTTTGAAGCTAAACTCCTCCCTGTGAGAGAATATTTTCACTAGAGCGTCAAACAGTTCCACACAGTACCCCGCACCAACACATAGCACCCCTGTCTTCATATGACAGCCACAAAACACAGCTAGGCACTTACTGTAAAAAAAAAAAAAAAAAATCATCACACAAATATTAGCAGACCCTCTTCAGCAGCATCCCAATTTCAGACATTTGAACACCAGCAGTTAAAATGCACCTACATACTCACTTCACACACAAGGCAATACAACACCTTGATCAGAACTCAGTACTTCAAGCCCCCTTCCCCAATCTTGACACCCACCCAACATAGGTATGCTATAGATAGAACTAACTGAGTTCACTTAGCTAGGTTTTGATCAGGACATCACGCAGCTCTTCTCAGTAACTAGCATAGATTTGAGCTGGGTGGAATTACAGATAACATATGTGCCAGATGCATCAGTGTTGATCAGCAGCGTTGTCTTCCCTGTGAAAGGTTTTGGAGCATTTTTAAACATGCATATTATTACTCTCAGCTCAAAAAACTCACAAGAGACTCAGTTACTTTTGATAACTTCTAACATGCCCAGAACCTGAACAACCCGAAAAATATAGAAGTGAATGCCAAGGTCTTTGACAAAGTGCTATACAAGTTTTTAATTAAATTAGAATACTGGGGCATCCAAGGACCACTTGTTCACTAAATGCAGTGTTTATTTATTTTTTCCTACATGAATAACAGGTTTGTTCTTGTTGGTTGTTATTCTTCATCCATCCTGGTTACCTCTGGGGTATCACAAGGTATTCTGATCTTCCATTTTTGTGTTCCTGTACAGTTAAATTTTAGATGACAATTTACTGTGTAGACCAATATTATATTAGGTATCAAAATTTGCCTAAACTCTCTTAAGGGTTGGGAAGTGAAATGGCAAAAGACATTCAGTCAGTCAGTCTCACATTCCACATGTGTACAAGATTCACACCACCACTCTTGTTATTGCCCCTTCAGTTAGCTGCAGTATTTTGGCATCAACCTCTAAGTAGCCAGAGGTGGTCACACACATGAGCCACATCAAGACAGAGGCCAACCATTTCCTAGGATCATGTGTGGGAACCCTTGAGATTGCAACACGAGGATCATAATTCTCACTTCTAAAAAATTTGTTCAGCAACAGAAGGAATATTGTCTATCTATCTATCTATTGCCAGACGCCTTAATCCCGTAAGGGGTGACCACAAACAAATCACCTCCATGTCGTCCTGTTCCCCGCCAATTCATTGCTCGGCTCCCGGCTCACATCCCCCTCTCTAGTATACCTCTCCACTCCATCCCTCCATCTCATCCTTGGCCTCCCCCTCCCTCTCCCCCCCTCCAACTCACTCACATACACTCTCCTCATCAGTCTCTCACTCTGCATCCTCTCCACATGTCCAAACCACCTCAGTGTGTTTCTCCTAATGCTTCCTATCACATCGACATCCACACCACAATGCTCCATCACTTCCACATTTGTCAGTCTGTCTCTCCATGTGACTCCACGGTCTTCTTTCAAATAACTTATTTCCACTGCTTTCACTCTTGACTTCTGTCCCTCCAACAAGGTCCAAGCTTCACTTCCCTACGTTAGAGTTGGTATCACAATACTGTCATGTAGTAGCGTTTTCACTTCCATGCTCACTTCCTTGTTTCTTATCACTGCTTTCAAGGAACCAGCAACCTTTCTTCCTGTTGCACCCTTTCAAGCACTTCACCCTCTAAAATTCCAGCCTTACTCATCACACTGCCCAAGTACTTAAATGCACTCACATTTTCCATTTCCTCACCATCCAGCCTCACTGCACATTCACTGACTTCTCTTTTTTCGAAGACCATATCTTTACTCTTCCCTACATTCACCTTTAGATTCCGTTTCTTACACACGCTCCCAGACTCATCCACAAAGCCTTGCAGCTCCCCTTCATCTTTACTTAACAACACAGTATCATCTGCAAACAACAGTACAGGTAGTTTCCAAACACTGCCCTCTCTCACCAGGGCCACTCCAATATCCACTGCCCTACCTTGTATCTCTTTTATAACCCCATCCATATACAGATTGAACAACCATGGAAATAAGACACATCCCTGTTTCAATCCAACCTTCAAATAGAAAAATTCACTCGGTTCACTATCCACACGCACTGCATAGCTACTGTCACTGAGCAGCCCTATGCTGGTCTCGGTTTCAAGATGGTGTTTGTGAATCATGTCTGTTGGTTGGAGGTTCATTTTCTCAGTAGCTCATATTGCCTTCAAATTCAGCAGCTGAAAAGATGAGGTTGTTAGGAACAAAAAATTCTTTTATGGACATACCTGTAATGTCGCCAGAGTTACAGTCGCGGCGCGCGACTCTGAGGTTGTCATTATCGTACTCTGGCAACCTACCATTCAAAAGTGCGTCTGATTTCGTATCATATAATACACAAATCATATTATTATGCATGAATATATTATACATGAATATTATCATAGACAAACATATTATACACGAATCACATGCGTCTCGTATTATACGTGAAATGAGACGCACTTTTGAATGGTAGGTTGCCATGTCCTTGAACATGCTTGGGGTTTCATTTGCTCGGGACTTGTCTTGGAAAGATCATATTGGATCTCTTGTAAAATCTGCTTCCAAGCGATTGGGTGTGCTAAGCCGACTCCGTTCCTTCTTTGCTCCTGCACAATTGTTAACTCTATACAGGGGTTTTATCTGCCCCTGTGTGGAGTACAACTCTCATGTATGAGGAGGCTCCCCACATACAGCTCTTCTCAGTAGGGTGGAGTCAGAGGCTTTTCGTCTTATTAACTCTCCCCCTCTTACTGACTCCCTTCAACCTCTGTCTCTTTGTCGCAGTGTTGCATCTTTATCTCTTCTATTGCTACTTTGATGGTCACTGTTCCTTTGAACTGTCTGCATGCATTCCTCCACTTATACGACGGGTGCGTAACACCCGTCTAGCAGCAAACTCTCACCCCTTTTCTGTCCAACTCTCTAATGCAAGAGTTAACCGTTACTCCTTCATTTATGCAACAGGTCAACTCTGGAACTGTCTCCCTCTGTCTGTATTTCCTGCTTCCTATGATCTCCAGTCTTTCACACGCAGTGTGTCCAGGCATCTCGAAATGAATGGATCTTGAATTTGACTCTCTCTTGTAGTTTGTTTTTCTCTTGGAAGGAAAAGTTTTGCGGGCTCATGGCCTTTGGTTCCTTCTTCCTCACATAAAAAAAAAGAAAATGGTACGATAATGACAACCTCGGAGTTGTGCACCGCGACTGTAGTAGTGTCTCCCAATTTTAACCCTTTAACCGCGGGTATTGTTTTGGTCTGACTGTCCTCTCCCGCGGGGGTTTCAGCCAAATGTAAACAAACTTTTAAACCTTAATAACTCTGCACAGAATAAAGCTAGAGAAAAAAATAAGGTACCATTAGAAAGTACTAACCTTCAGCTTTCCATTGATGTAGGTTTCATGACTCTGTTGACTTTCACAGGACGGGCAGTGCCGTTAGAAGTGAGAGGTGTAAAATCACTGTTTTTCGCTCACACACCATTACCTTCGCTCATACACCATTACCAAATGTCAACCTCATTCTGATAATAATACTATAAACATATATGAACACTGCACATACGATAAACACCCACTCTGTGTTCACTGAGGCAGGTAAAAGGCACTGTAATTACCCGCACTTCACTGCCACATCAGCGGTGTTGTAATCACTATTTTTCGCTCACACACCATTACCAAATGCCAACCTCATTCTGATAATAATACTATAAACATATATGAACACTGCACATACGATAAACACCCACTCTGTGTTCACTAAGGCAGGTAAAAGGCACTGTAATTGCCTGCACTTCACTGCCATATCAGCGGTGTTGTAATCACTATTTTTCGCTCACACACCATTACCAAATGCCAACCTCATTCTGATAATAATACTATAAACATATATGAACACTGCACATACGATAAACACCCACTCTGTGTTCACTAAGGCAGGTAAAAGGCACTGTAATTGCCTGCACTTCACTATCACATCAGCAGTGTTGTCACTCACACAGCTGGACAGGTACTGATGAGTGTTTGGTCCGGGGTGGGGTGGGGGGCCCAGGGGGTGGGAGGTGGGGCCCCAGGGGGGGGAAGAGGGAGGTGGAGGTCGGCTGGAGTGAAAGAACTTAATAGCTACTCTCCCTTGAAACAATTGGCGCACGGAAAAAACGCGGGATATTCAAAATATTCACAAACATTCGAGAATGACACCCGCGGTTTGGTCCAGTTTTTGCAGTGTCATTCTGGAATGACACCCGCGGTTAAAGGGTTAAAGACCTTATAAAATTATGGTGAAGATACACTGAGATGGAAATCTTTCTTGTTTGGTATTGTTAGTAGTCTAAAGCTGGAAAATCACAGTCTGCATGTTTTAAAACCCATGTCCTTAGAGATACTATTTTAAAAAGCTTTGGTGTCATTGCACTCTGCCAGAAGTCATTCCCACAAGTACATCAGCTGGAATGTCAGTCATTGGAGGGATATATATATTTTTTCCCTTATAAATATGAGTTTATTATCCTTATGGACAGACTCAGAGTTATGAACCTCACTGATTTACCCTCTGCTGGGTAATTTCTTTAGATCTGAGGTCTGCACCCACCTTCTCGTCCATCTCTTCCCCTTCCCCCCCTCCCCCCCTTTTTTTTTTTAACTTTCTCTTAGGTGGGGACGCTCACCATCCATTCACTCGATGTAGTGCCGCTCTCGGGTGTCTGCTCTTTCCTCTCCTCCATCCTTCTTTCCTTCCGTCCTCTTCTGTCTTTCTTTCTTTCATTGTTTCCTCTTCCTTCTGCCTGTGGGTGACTCTACACTGAGGTACAAGCCAAATGCTTTCCTGTACACCAGGGAACCATTTACTAAGCTGGGTGGTAACCATATACAGTATCCAAATTTGCCTGGTGGTTTCATGGATAATCACGGCACTCCAATTGGATTGAGCCGGTGAAGGATTATATCCAAGGGGTGGTTGGGGTTTATTGCTCACGTAATGCCATTCAGGGATGAGTGAGGCTAGTCACTCTCATCTTAAATGTCAGGACCAATTTGCCTAGCCCCGGGCTCCTACGCTCCTCATAGGGCAACGTAGGATGGGATGATGGATGGATGGACCTGTCTGGTGATGGCTCACTACCTGTATACTCTTAAACCTCACTCAGCTCCCCTAGTCCAGCCTCTTGATAAGTGTAAATCATCTCAATCTCCTCCTTTCTATTGCCACCCTTTGTTTCAGTTACAGTATTCTGGTTGTGCAGTGCTTCCTGGAATGCAGGGCCTGGGAAGGGGGGGTAAGTTTATGAGGGAAGAGTTAACAGGAAGGTTGGAACTGGAGTGTACTAATGTCGTGATGAGGAGAGGTAGATTGAGATGGGTTGGGCATGTGAAGAGGATGGGGGATGACAATTGGGTGCAGAAAGTGAGAAATGTGAACGTTGAGGGTAGGGTTGCGAGAGGCAGACCAAAAAAGACATGGGACGAGGTCATAGAATATGCCCTCAGGGATAAGGGACTGAATAGGGAGGTTGGCAGAAATTGAGCAGCATGGAGAGCCACCATCAGGGGACTGAGGGCGATGCATGCAAGCAGTTTGGAGCCTTTGTAAACAAAATGAAACAAAATTATCTCATCTACTAGTTTTACTTTGTGTACCTTATCCATCAGATGGTTCTCTTGTTTCTTTCCAGCCTTACTGTATCCTCTGCTTTTATATGCCATGTTTTACTGCCATGCTATATGACACTCCAAATGCAGTTACCAAACAGTTTCCCTTTTGTGGACTGTGAGAACACTCAGGAAGTCAGGCTGGGTTGTGATTCCCCCCCCCCCCCATTCCCAACACATCTTGGTAATGGGACTGTTCAGCACCACCACCTGCACCAATAACATCGCCAGGGTAGCAGAAATTGGTCTACAATTTCAAGGGATCTAATTGATTGACCATCAAGTGGTGTGGCCGTGCTCCTACCTCCACTACACCATAAAGCCACCCCCAACCTCAAATTGCTACACATCACTACATCACTTCCCTTGCGACCCCATCAAAAGCTTCAGTCCAGCCCACAGTAACACAGCATGATCTCTAATCCTTAGCCAAGTTCATCTTCGGCAGTTGTGTAACTATAGTCAACTCAGGTAATTCGCAGTTATTTTAGTCTTAATACCTACCATGACTTAGAAATTCCGTGAATTATAAATAACATAACTTATGGGGAAAATTACTTATGAGTCTAACCTCTAGGTAAAGGTGTGCCCTACCACCATACTTACACCCAGCTAGTCACCAGCGAACACTAACACCCCTTCCAAACAATACGGTATGTAATGAATATATTTAATGGGAATGAACAATATTGTAAGGTTCCCACCTGACACCAACTAACAACAGTGCTTAAGTGGATGGGGGAAGGGGAGGGGAAAGGTATACCTGAGCGAATTTGAAGGAGGGAGGAGACGAGGTAGGCCAAGGAGAAGGTGGAGAGATATGGTGCATGAGTGTGTGAGGGAGACAGGCTTGAAAGTCGGTGAGGCTAGGGGACTGACAAGAGATTGAGCTGGCTGGATGAATATTGTGAGGAGAAGTGCGTGATCAGGGATTTTGTACCCCATTTTAATGTGACAGCATCTGGATTGACTCTGTCGGTTATGTTTATTTGAAGCTACAGAACGTGGTGAATGTTTTTTGTGTATCCGAGAGAGCCAGGATCCTGGGGGCTTGAATGGTGAGTGAATGGAAGCGTGGCCCATTGGATTGGGCAGATTTGGACTGTCTGGACGTTGCTACTCCTCATTTTGCCCAAGGATGGGAAAGGAGGTACGGATGATGATAATGAGGATGAAGTCATCTGTAATCTAGGGTTAGTAAGTTTAGCCTAATAATACTTTTGCTTATAGTAACCAGGAGCTTGTGTCTTGATATTATCATTCATGATGTGAGTTTTGGGGATGAAGTTTTTGAAAGGGTACAGCAGGGACGGAAGTTTGTTGGTTGACTGAAAGCAGTGATGAGAAATAGGGAGGTGAGTGTGGAAGTTAAGAAGTCACTGCATGATAGTGCTGTGATCCCTACCCTGACGTATGGAAGCGAGGCGTGGACCTTGCAAGAGGGGAACAAGTCAAGAGTGAGAGCAGTGGAAATGAGTTACTTGAGAGGAGCATGTGGAGTGACGTGGAGGGACAGGTTGACGAATGAAGAAGTGAAGTAACGTTGTGGGGTGGATGTGGATGTGGTTGAAAAGATTAGGAGAAATACACTTAGGTGGTTTGGACATGTGGAGAGAATGGAGAATGAAAGACTGACTAAGAGGGTGTATGTAGGTGAGGTGGAGGGAGGGAGAGGGAGGGGGAGACCAAAGATGAGGTGGAGGGATGGAGTTGAGAGGTATATAAGGGAGGGGGATTGAGTAGGGGGGAGGGCAGTCAAATGGTGGGTGACAGTGTCTTGGAGGCGTTTTGTCTGTGGCCACCCTTTGCGGGATTACGGCATCGGGCTATAGATAGATAGTTAGATAGATAGATGTGACGCTTAACATCGTTCCTGCATAATGCCATTTTATTGATCTGAGTCGTGTAGATCTCACGATGATTGTTCTGCATTATGTTCATTGAGTGGTTGAGCACCCCACCCTCAAAGAGGGAAAATGTATAGGTTGGTTATATGGTTACTACCCAGCGTTGTAAATGCTTTCCTGACATACAGAAAACCATTTGGCCTGTCACTCATTGTAAAGCCACCTGAAAAGGAAAAGAGAGTAATAAAAACTGACAGGAAAGGTGGGAGAAATAGGAAGAGAGGAGGACAGATACAGAAAAAGAATGATAGTGGTGAAGGATGATGCAGGCAGTACTGCATCAAGCGAGTGGATAGTTGCTACCAGCTACCACAAAAATAACAATTTTATTTGAAGACGATATAGAAAACCTGTCGTTGTAATATTATATACAGAAGTACTAAATAGGCTTAACACACAGGTATGGGTACTGCCTATTTAAAATATTTTTGTGAAAATTAGTTATACATTATAAATGGGTTTTGGGTGAATATGGAGGTGTTCTTGGAGAACTCTGAGAGGATTGTTTTTGACTGGAGGTATGAATGGAAAATGGGGAATGTTAGGGAATATGGGGTGGCGGGTGAGTGGGATGTACCCACTGAAATGGATGGCAATGGTGGTGCTCTGGTGGCACTGGTGTAGGGAAGGGCCTGGAGACAATCAATACCTTCTTTAGGCACAAAAATGGTCCACGGTGTACATGGCCAATGATGAGGAGGAGGGTGGTGTGTTGGATGAATGGAAGGGTATATGTGTGTGTGTGTGGGGGGGGGCAAATGAAAAGATGTGTGTTGGGCACAAGTGTATAGGCATTTGGGGAGTGGACTATCTAATCACTTCATAGTAGTTTCCAAGATAGAAGTGCAGAAGCTGTTGGTGAACAGAGGTACACGTAGGTAGGAGGAAGTAGCCAGTTCTGCAAAGAGGGTAGAAAGGTTGCTGGAGGATGAAAAAAAAAAAAAGGCAGAAAAGAAACAAGCAGAGAAGCAGCTGGGTAGGAGGAGATAAATGAGGAGGAAGGCATGTGTAAGATATTAGAAAAAATTGTGCAGCATGTGAGGTGGTGTGTGGGGTAAGAAGATGCAAGTAAGTGCATGAGACACAGTGGACTGAACTGTGGCAGATAAGAAGAAGCCATATAGTGACTGGAAGGGAAGTAGATTAATGGAGGATGTTGAGAGATGTGTTATTGTCTTCTTAGGTGCTTTTCGGTTCGGCTACTATTATTACCATGAGTACGCAAACTGATATGCTTAGCCATTTCATTCAGTTCTGCGCTTGATATACGTGTGATATACAATGTAATACCTATGTTTTTGTAAGTCCATACATCTTTTTTAGGAGAAGAACTAAATAATTTGAATACCGAAAGAAGTACAAGTGTGTATATATGTTACCAGATACTTTACGTAGTCTTAGCCTTCATTTATATTCCAGTACGGTGTCATATTTGCCTCACCTGCCTATAATGTTGTTAAATGTCAATTACGTGCCTTGTATATACATTCTTTTACTGATAAGTTCAGAAGTACTTAAAGTAATTGTATGTTTATAAAGTAAGTGATGAAGTCATAAAGTAAGTGATGACGTCTTGAGCTGGTAACACTTGGCTTGCCTCAGCTCGAGCTGTGATTGGTCCTAATTTCCCCCATAACGCGAACCTTTCCAGACTTGGTGAATATGCATCCCGGAAGGGGTGGCCACAAACAAATCGCCTCCTCGTCGCTCATTCCCTTGCCATTTGACTGTCCTTCCTTCAGCTCACACCTTCTCCCTCATGTAGTGTCTTAACGCCATTCCTCCATCTCATCCTTGGTCTCCGTCGCCTCCTCTCCCCCTCCACTTCACTCACATACACACTTCTAGCCTCATTCTCCATCCACTCCACTCTCACCCCTCCATCTCATCCTCGGTCTCCGCCTCCTCCTCTCCCCCTCCACCTCACTTACACACCTCTAGCCTCATTCTCCATCCACGCCACTCTCTCACTCAGTCACCTCGGCATCAACACCACAACGTTTCTTTCTCTTTTCATATATCTGTGTCTCCACGTAACACCACAGGCTCCTCACAACTAACACGCTAAATAACATAAAGTGTCTTTGATATCACTGAATGAATTCAACATCTTTTGGTCAGCATGTGGAGTTACGTGGAGAGACTGGCAGATGAGGAAGTGAAGGAGCGTTGTGGTGTGGATTTGGAGTTACGTGGAGAGACTGACAGATTTGGAAGTGAAGGAGCTTTGTGGTGTGGATGTGGATGTGATAGGAAGCGTTAGGAGAAACGCACTGAGGTGATTTGGCCATGTGGACAGGATGAAGAGTGAGAGACTGACGAGGAGTGTATGTGAGTGAGGTGGAGAGGGAGGGGGAGGCCAAGGATGAGATGGAGGGATGGAGTGGAGAGGTATACGAGAGAGGGGGGTGTAAGCTGGGAGCAGGGCAGTGAAATGGCGGGGGACAGGGCGACATGGAGGCGATTTGTTTGTGGCCACCCCTTACGGGATTTAGGCGTCTGGCGATAGATAGATAGAATTCAACATCACGGATCAGTAAATGGATTAAAAACTGATTTGTGAGTAATTTTGTTGTGTTGGGCGTGATTGTGGGTGTGTGGTTGACTGATCTGGACTTGAAGGCGATTATGGAGAGAGAGAGAGAGAGAGAGAGAGAGAGAGAGAGAGAGAGAGAGAGAGAGAGACCAATATTCAAACCCTCAGACGTCACACCTATTGCTACCTTTAGACGAGAGAGAGAGAGAGAGAATGTTGTCCTTTATCAGTCTGTATCACGTAGCTCAGTGCCAAAAGACTACTGTGGCTCAGCATCCTCTCTGTAGCACTTCTTCGTGACAAGCATCATAAATTCTTGTTAATCTCCTGTTACAATTCCGTACTCACGACGGAGATGGCAATTTTAAGGCAGGTTAGAGTAACAGGTCAACTCTGGAACTGTCTCCCTCTGTATTTCCTACTTCCTATGATCTCCAGTCTTTGAAACGCAGTGTGTCCAGGCATCTCGAAATGAACGGATCTTGAATTTGGCTCTCTTTTGTATTGTTTTTGTTTTTTTCTTGGAAGGAACTGTTTTGCGGGCTCAGCCTTTGGTTCCTTCTTCCTCGCATTAAAAAAGTGTAGTTAATGACTGGCAACACAGCAGCGATATCCGTTTGTATTTAGTTTTTTAAAAGTTTGAGTCAGCCGTCAGACAGCGCAGTACAGCAGTGTGCAGAGTCAGTTTTAAATGGATTTCTGTTCTCGAAGATGTGGGAAAACGAATTCTATCTATCTGTTTATCTATTGCCAGACTCCTTAATCCCTTAAGGGGTGGCCGCAGACAAATCGCCTTCATGTCGTCCCCCGCCATTTCACTGCCCTGCTCCCAGCTCACACCCCCCTCTCTCATATACCTCTCCACTCCATCCCTCCTCATCCTTGGCCAAAAGTGTATTCAGGGCATTTTATTCATGTACTCATTTTATATCCATCTATAGCCAGACACCGTAATCCCGTAGCTGGTGGTCGTTTGTCTTAGAGTTTGTTCCTTAGCGATTTATTTTGCTTTCATTATCCCCTTGTATATTATTGGTGCAGACTGTATCGATATTGCAAGATAGCATACAAGACTGTGAAGGTATATGTGCAATAATTCACTAAGTAGGATGTGCTACGAAGACAACACTTAGGTTCGTATTCTCGTAGGGTAAGGAGGTTCCCTAACACTTCTTCCTTATCGATTTATTTTAGGATACGGCTGGTTAATACAGTTTTGTGCAATGTTATTAAGTGTATGGTGATATTAAGTATACAAATGAGGCTAGCAGGGTGTACTAAAATCGCTTAGGAAGAGGTATCTCAGTCGGTAGAGAGGTGGCCTGCAGTCCTACCGGACCCAGGTTCAAATCCCCGCTGGGGCAGGGAATAGCTTAAGGATTTGAATTTCATAAAAAGCAGGCTTTACTGATCTACCAGAAGACCCGCCGACATCTCGTAAAAATACCCCCGCTAATACCAATACACCAGTCCCGTATGAGACAGCCCTAGCATGTATTCAGTATGGATGGTGGTTGTTAGCGCCGAAGTGGTGACATGGAGAAGTGTATGGTATGTAGGAGGACTCCTGGGCCTTGAAAGCAGGCTGTGAAGCCTTTGCCCAGAATCGGACCCCCCCAAAAAAAGCAAAGTAAATCGCTTAGGAAGAGGTGTTACTGAGTAATAAACAAAGTAAATCGCTTAGGAAGAGGTGGTAGGGAATAAAAAGCAAAGTAAATCGCTTAGGAAGAGGTGTTACTGAGTGATAAACAAAGTAAATCGCTTAGGAAGAGGTGTTAGGGAATAATAAGCAAAGTAAATCGCTTAGGAAGAGGTGTTCGGGAGTAATAAAGTAAATAGCTTAGGAAGTGTTAGGGAGTAATAAGCAAAGTAAATCGCGTAGGAAGATGTGTTAGGGAGCAATAAAGTAAATCGCTTAGGAAGGGGTGTTAGGGAGTAATAAAGTAAATCGCTTAGGAAGAGGTGTTAGGGAGTAATACAGTAAAGCGCTTAGGAAGAGGTGATAGGGATTAATAAACAAAGTAAATCGCCTGGGAAGAGGTGTTAGGGAGTAATAAAGTAAATCGCTTAGGAAGAGGTGTTAGGGAGTAATAAGCAAAGTAAATCGCCTAAGAAGAGGTGTTAGGGAGTGTAAAAGTAAATCGTTCAGGGAGGTGTTAGGGAGTAAAAAACAAAATCGCTGAGGAAGAAGTGTTAGGGAGTAATAAACAAAGTAAATCGCTTAGGGAGAGGTGTTAGGGAGTAATAAACAAAGTAAATCGCTTAGGAAGAGGTGTTGGGGAGTAATAATCAAAGTAAATCGCATAGGAAGTGGTGTTAGGGAGCTTCCATAACAGGGGAGGCGGCAGTGTCCCGTTTTAGGACATTGAACTGGGAGACGTTGCTTGTGCTGGACGTGGTGCCTTACCGTGGGTAGGCGAGGGAGGGAGGGAGGGAGGCGGGAGGGCGTGATGCTCAAGACGGCAGTGTAGAGGGGAATGCTGGTGAGTTGCCAGGCTTGTCTTTTTGTAGTGCTTTCTCCCGTGTAGCCGTCAACCGCCGTCTGGCAGCCAGGCGCCTCCTCGGCTGGTGAGTCAGTGTGGCTGAGACAGTGGAGGTGGTAGGGTGTTGTGCGCGTTAGTGGAGACCTTTAAGTGCATTAACTCCATCTTGGGTTGTGGACAGTATTACTCTCTGTTTTCATCTGCACGGTAAGCACCTCATTTGGCCGGGCGTTTCGTTGATCAGGTTTGCTCCTAGTGTGGGAAGTTTGAACATGTGACACAACAAATGCCTGTGTGGATGGGAAATACTCGCCACACGACACTGCTTCCCAGAACTGGCTCATGTGTACCTTTGAGGAGTTACAGAACGTTTGGCGACTTGACTGAGGACTGACCACGTATTCTTTTAACAGAACAGAGGAATGAAAAACAAATAATAAAAAAATGATCCATGCACCAGATCAGTGGCGTCGTCCATTCGTAAAATATCTATAACAGTTGTAAACCAAGTAAACCAAGACCCGTATTCTCGTTGGCCTAACACTTCCTAAGCGATTTATTTCCCTTATAACAACTTTCCGCCCTCCTCTGTGCTACGTAAGTCATTCTATCGCCGTACTCTGCATGAAAAAACGTACAGAACTATTTACCCAGCCGCACCTAGAAATATATCGGTAAGGAAGAGGTGTTAGGGAGCTTCCTTTAACAGCTGGGAATTGAGAGAGAGAGAGAGAGAGTCCGTATTCAACCCTTCAGAAGCCACACCTAATGTTACCCTTAGACGAGAGAGAGGCCATTGTTCACCCCCCCCAAGAAGTCACACCTGATGTTACCTTTAAACGAGAGAGAGAGAGAGAGCAATATTCAATCCCTCAGAAGCCACGCCATGTTACCTTTAGAAGTGAGAGAGAGGGGGGGGGGCATTGTTCAACCTCCCAGAAGTCACACCTGATGTTACCCTTAGACTAGAGGAGAGAGAGAGAGAGAAAGAGAGAGAGAGGCCAATATTCAACGCCTCAGAAGTCACACCTAATGTTACCCTATAGACGAGAGAGAGAGGGGAGGGGACCAGTTTATTTAGATGGATTGGCGCACACACACACACATACACACACACACACACACACACACACACACACACACACACACACACACACACACACACACACACACACACACACACACACACACACGGGGGGGGACAGTTTATTCAGAATGGCACACACACACACACACACACACACACACACACACACACACACACACAGTGGTAACGTTCTCGCTTGCCAACTGGTGGACGGGAGTTCGCGCCTCGCTCAGGTTGCGAAAAGTTTCACTGACAAAGTAGGTGGTTACTGTCCCCCTTGAGCAAGGGGACGGGTGTGTGGGTGTGTGAAGATCAGCCCTTAGATTGGACTATATGAGCTCTCAGCTCCCTTCCGGGAGGGTAAAAGCTGACGATCACGACCATCAAGTGACCCTGACCGACCCGGTGAATTACACACACACACACACACACACACACACACAGTGGTAACGTTCTCGCTTGCCAACTGGTGGACGGGAGTTCGCGCCTCGCTCAGGTTGCGAAAAGTTTCACTGACGAAGTGGGTGGTTACTGTCCCCCTGGAGCAAGGGGACGGGTGTGTGGGTGTGTGAAGGTCACAGCCTTGCCCTTAGATCGGACTATATGAGCTCTCAGCTTCCTTCCGGGAGGGTAAAAGCTGACGATCACGACCATCAAGTGATCCTGACCGACCCGGTGAATTACACACACACACACACACACACACACACACACACACACACACAGTGGTAACGTTCTCGCTTGCCAACTGGTGGACGGGAGTTCGCGCCTCGCTCAGGTTGCGAAAAGTTTCACTGACGAAGTGGGTGGTTACTGTCCCCCTTGAGCAAGGGGACGGGTGTGTGGGTGTGTGAAGGTCACAGCCTTGCCCTTAGATCGGACTATATGAGCTCTCAGCTCCCTTCCGGGAGGGTAAAAGCTGACGATCACGACCATCAAGTGATCCTGACCGACCCGGTGAATTACACACACACACACACAAGCAGGGTTATTCATGTATCGCGAGGGTGTAAATCGGTTTGATCTAATTATAAAACATGTAAAAACCATGTCAAACCGTATCGCCATATACCAAGTGACTTATTTTTAAGAAGCTCCCTAACACTTTTTCCTAAGCGATTTATTTTGCTTAATACACCTTACTGTCCTCTTCTCTGTTACATAAAATATTTCAGTTTGACTGTACCTGCTTAAATAACGTGCAAATGGATACTGACCACCCCTGTCCAAAAATAAATCGCTTAGGAAGAGGTGTTAGGGAGCTTCCTTACCTGACAAGAGTATGAGATAGATCATTTTAGGGAAACTTTTAGCCTTGAAGCGTTTAGAAGGGATATCAGTTGGTCCTTTCATCATTCTCTCTCTCTCTCTCTCTCTCCCTTCTAAAGGAAGCATTAGGTGTGACTTCTGAGAGGTTGAATATTGCTCTCTCTCTCTCTCTCTCTCTCTCTCTGCACCCAACAATCATTCTCCATCCTCCCCCACAGCATCTCAATCTGTATCGCATGCACAGAGTAGTTGCATCACAGCCTTACACTGCAACACTTCCAGCACTGTGAGTTAGTATAATCCTGAGTATAAGGCGGTGGCTGAATCGGTAGAGAGTCGGCCTGCAGTCGTAATGGACCCAGGTTCGAATCCCAGCTGGGGCAGGGAACATTTTAAGGATTTGAGTTTCACCAAAGCAGACTTTCCTGATCTACCAGATGACCCGCCGACATGTCATAAAAGTACCCCCGCCAATACCAGTACACCAGTCCTGTATGAGACAGCCCTAGCATGTATTCAACATGGACGGTGGGTGTTAGCGCCGAAGTGGTGACATGTGAAGATGTAGGAGGACTACTGGGCCCCAAGGAGGACCACTGAGACTTGGGGATAGGCCGTGAAACCTTTGCCCTGAGTCGGACACGTAAAAAAAATAATAATAATAATAATAATGCAGAATATGGAGTCTTCTTCCCCCCTTCTTCATCCTCTATCCAAACCTTTTCCTTCCTTCAACCCATATAGCCAACCCACACCATCCATCAGTCCCTCCCCCTGCGGCGCTCCCTAACACCATTTCTTAAGTGATTTATTTTGCATATTTCACCTTACTGTCCTCCCCTGTGTTACATAAATTTAATATTGCCGTTCTCTGCATAAATTAGGTACAAAGGGATGTTAACCAGCCGTGTCTAAAAATAATTCGCCAAGGAACAGTTGTTAGGGAGCTTAATTTACCCCTCCTCATCACAGATTTTGTGTAGCTTAGAAGAAACGTTTACGATCTTATGCAGCTGAGCAGAAACGTGTACGATTTTAATGCAGCTGAGAAGGAACGTTTACGGGTTGATGCAACTGAGCAGAAACGTTTACGATTTTTGTGCAGCTGAGAAGAAACGTTTACTATTTAAATACAGCTGAGGAGAAACGTTTACGATTTAAATGCAGCAAAGATGAAACGTTTACGATGTAATGCAGCTTAGGAGAAACGTTTACGATTTAAATGCAGCTTAGGAGAAACGTTTACGAGTTGATGCGCTGAGAAGAAACGTTAGGAGAAACACACTTAGGTGGTTTGGCCATGTGGAGAGGATGGAGAGCGAGAGACTGACGAGGAGAGTAAATGTGAGTGAGATGGAGGGGGGATGGAGAGGGAGGGGGAGGCCAAGGATGAGATGGAGGGATGGAGTGGAGAGGTATATGAGAGAGGGGGGTGTGAGCTGGGAGCAGGGCAGTGAAATGGCGGGGGACAGGGCGACATGGAGGCGATTTGTTTGTGGCCACCCCTTACGGGATTAAGGCGTCTGGCAATAGATAAACAGAAGAAACGTTTACGATTTTGTGCAGCTGAGAAGAAACGTTTAAAACAGAAGGGGTTAAATCAAGCTCTCCCTCTACTCCTGTTACTCTAACTTGGCCTAAAATGACATCTCTCCATCTAGAATGCTCAGCTGAAACCATAGACCAGCACTAGAGTATGATGCTAGTCACGAAGAAGTGCCGTGGAGAGGATGTAGAGCGGTAGTATTGTTGTGTCTTCGTGCTACGTGAAATAAGCTGCAAAAGGACGAAAATCTGGGCCAAGTTAGAGTAAAATGAGTGGTTTGTGATTGTGTGGTGTGGTAGGGTTAAAATAGAGGTCCCTAACACCTTTTACTAAGCGATTTATTTTGCATAATACACCTTATTGCCCCATTCTGTGTTATAAAAGTCCTTCGAACACTCATACGGAAATAGTGGTAGTAGTAGTAGTAGCAAATAATGTAGTAATAGTAGTAGTAGCAGCAAATAGTGTAGTAGTAGTAGTAGTGGTAGTAGTAGTAGTAAATAGTGTAGTTGTAGTAGTAGTAGTAGTAGTAGTGTAGTAATAGTAGTAGTAGTAGCAAATAGTGTAGTAGTAGTAGTGGTGGTAGTAGTAGTAGTAAATAGTGTAGTTGTAGTAGTAGTAGTAGTAGTAGTGTAGTAATAGTAGTAGTAGTAGCAAATAGTGTAGTAGTAGTAGTGGTGGTGGTGGTTGTAGTAGTAGTAGTAAATAGTGTAATAGTAGTAGTAGTAGTAAATAGTGTAGTAATAGTAGTAGTAGTAATAATAAATAGTGTAGTAGTAGTAATAGTAAATAGTGTAGTAGTAGTAGTAGTAGTAATAGCAGTAGTAGTAAATAGTGTAGTAGTAGTAGTAATAGTAAATAGTGTAGTAGTAGTAGTAGTAGTAATAGTAAATAGTGTAGTAGTAGTAGTAGTAGTAATAGCAGTAGTAGTAAATAGTGTAGTAGTAGTAGTAATAGTAGTAGTACCGGTAATAGTAGTAGTAGTAGCAGTAGTAGTAATAGTAGTATCTGTAGTAGTAGTAGTAGTGGTCGTAGTAGTAGTAGTAGTAAATAGTGTAGTAATAGGTGTAGAGTTCGATGGGAATATGGAAGGAGAAGAATACAAAGCGACAGAAGAGAAGGTAGGAAGGAAGGAGAGAGAGATGCAGGGAGGGAAAGAGAAATTTAAAACGGTAGCAGAGGTAAAGGTAGGAGAGAGAGAGAGAGAGAGAGAGAGAGAGAGAGAGAGAGAGAGAAATTAAAACGGTAGTAGAGGTAAAGGTAGGAGAGAGAGAGAGAGAGAGAGAGAGAGAGAGAGAGAGAGAGAATTTCTTCACCTTCAGAGGACAACGTGCCCAGTCTTACTTCTTCGTCCTTGAAATAGGGAGGGACGAGGGTGCTACAGGAATTCCTCTCTCTCTCTCTCTCTCTCTCGTGTGTGTGTGTAATAAATCGGTGAGGAAGATGAGCTACGAAATTTCTTTGTGTGTGTGTGTGTGTGTGTGTGTGTGTGTGTGTGTGTAGAATAAATCGGTAAGGAAGATGAGCTTCGAAATTTCTGTGTGTGTGTGTGTGTGTGTGTGTGTGTGTGTGTGTGTGTGTGTGTGTGTGTGTGTGTCTGTCTGTCTGTCTGTGTCTGTGTCTGTGTGTAGAATAAATCGGTAAGTAAGATGAGCTAACGAAATTTCTAAACTCGTTCAAAATTCGATCCAAAGGGACCGAATTATTGTTCAACGTATAGTGGACAAAAAACAATAGAGTCAGATCACAGTATGGTTGAGAGAGAGAGAGAGAGAGAGAGAGAGAGAGAGAGAGAGAGAGAGAGAGAGAGTTACCTTTGGGTAAATAGATAATCATAGTATGGTATTATCGTGGTAGACTATACTTCTTTCACTCCAACTTGGCCAAAAATTATCATCATCTTCTCTTGATTACTGAGTTGTAACATTGGATTAACACTAGAAAAATTTCCATATGCTAGTCACGAAGAAGTGCTGTAGAAAGCCTTCTTTTACACTAACTTGCCCTGAAACTGTCATCTCCTCAGCCTTGAATACTGAGGTGTAATATTAGATTAACACTAGAAAAATTATGCTAGTCACGAAGAAGTGATATGGTACGCATATAGAAGCTTAATGAGGGGCTTCCACATATAAGTGAGGCTTACTGAGCACCTGACCCCCTGGAAGCGAAATGAGGACATAATGTGGAAGTGTGGCAGAATGAGGACATAATCTGGAAGTGTGGCAGAATGAGGACATAATCTGGAAGTGTGGCAGAATGAGGACATAATGTGGAAGTGTGGCAGAATGAGGACATAATCTGGAAGTGTGGCAGAATGAGGACATAATCTGGAAGTGTGGCAGAATGAGGACATAATGTGGAAGTGTGGCAGAATGAGGACATAATGTGGAAGTGCAGCTTACTGAGTGCCTAACCAGTAGGAAGAGAAGCTGAGTGAAGACCAGCCATAAGGAAGGCAACATATGGTGGTGTTAACATCTCCATAGAAAGAAAGTCGTTTTTGTTTTTCCAGTTCCGTCGTATCGTATCGTATCGTTTTTAATATTTCTTGTATATTTGTGGCAATCTTTTATGGTTTCTCATAACTGCCGTCCAGGATGCAGTGTTATAAATGATTGCAGTGTTAACCAAGGCAGGCCATTCCTAGGTTAATGTAAGTAAAGCAGTTTATAATGGCAGCTTCAGTAGTTGCCTTAACCCCTTCACTACCACGCGTGATGACACCTGCCACTCACGAAAGGAGAGCGGTTGGTTGTGTGTGTGTGTGTGTGTGTGTGTGTGTCAGTTTTTATACTAGGAAAATCTCCCCAAACTGAGTAAAATCGCCTGACAGTTGCAAGCATTAGGTAAAGAATGTCCTCGTACTGAAGGGAATAAAGGCTCCAGCATGTCGGCCTTGCCCACGTAATGACGGTTCCCCACACTGCTTGATCTCTGGCAGCCTCCCTATTCGGTCCCTTAACCCGGAGGTCACACTCTATGACCTCGACAGGGTGTTTTTTCCTGCCTCTCGCAACCCTACCCCTGACGTCCACATTCCTCAGCCTCACACGTCAGATACTATATTATATCCACTTGGCCTACAGCTGCCGCACTTCCTCTCAATACTAAGCTTTGACAAGAGACTGGCACTACAATACAATACAGTGCAGGTCATGGAAGCGCTCTACGTAAACACAGTCGCATTATCTTTTTCTCTTACTGAGCTCCAACAACAGGTGAACCAAAGAAGATGGCGCTGGTCACGAAGAAGTGCTGTCAGAGAGGATGTAGCGCCCTAGCATTGTCTTATTCCGCCAGTGAACTGCAACATGAGCTTAGTACTATAATATGGTGCTAGTCACGAAGAAGTGTCACGGGTAGGATGTCGTAGTATTGCGTCGTGCTGCCTGGAGGTGAAAAATAATCTTTAAAAGAATACAAATCTCCATAAAGCATAAACTCAGATGTTTTGTTATTGTTATTTGTTGAATAAAATAGTTTGGCATTAGCGGGAACACACTCACGTTTTCTTTGTGTGTGTGTGTGTGTGTGTGTGTGTGTGTGTGTGTGTGTGTGTGTGTGTGTGTGTGTGTGTGCAAGGAAGAACCACAGACTACAAGCCAGCAAGACTGTTCCCTCCGAGAGAGAGAGAGAGAGAGAGAGAGAGAGAGATCCGTTCATTTCGAGGTGCCTGGACACATCGCGTTTTAAGTTTGTTATCTATTTATTGCCAGACGCCTTAATCCCGTAAGGAGTGGCCACAAACAAATCGCCTCCATGTCGCCCTGTCCCCCGCGATTTCACTGCCCTGCTCCCAGCTCACACACCCCTATCTCATACAGTATACCTCTCCACTCCATCCCTCTATCTCATCCTTGGCCTCCCCCTCCCTCTCCCCCCCACTCCTTGCTACTGGTACAGAAAGATACGGATATGTAATGTGTGGAATAAATCGCTAAGGAAGGGGTGTTACCATCTCACCAAAGCCACTCACAGTGCGACCTTCACTCTCAATAACATCTTTTGGTGTTGACTGCAATGGATTACTGAGTTGGCCCCACCCACTAGCACCCTAACACTTTTTACTTACCGATTTATTTCCATTCTACACTTTGCTATCCTGTCGTATGCTGTTTATGTCTGTAACACCAACATAAACACACACACACACACACACACGTGATGAATATGGCGCTATATGCAAAAACAAATCGGTAAGGAAATGGTGTTAGGTAGCTCCCCTCTTCAACCCACTTTCTGCTTCATAAAATCGACTGGCGTTTGCTGCACGAGATTGAGTTGTCACGATTACCCCCCCACCTGTGTGTGTGTGTGTGTGTGTGTGTGCCGTAGTTTCTGAGTCGTATTTCTCTCTCTCTCTCTCTCTCTCTCTCTCTCTCTCTCTCTCTCTGTGCCGTAGTTTCTGAGTGTCGTATTTCTCTCTCTCTCTCTCTCTGTGGGCCATGAAGGGTTAAGGTAGACTATGCCAGCCACGGGCCAGGGCCATGAGTCACCAGGCGGAGACCCTCTTAATGACACCCCCTGGTACTGCCCCCACTCCACTCAACCCACCCCCTTCACCACCCCACTCAACCCACCCCCTTCCCCACCCCACTCACAGTCTCCCCTTCCCGCCACGTCATCCACATCCCCCTGGCCGCCACCACCACACCCTCAACCATTGCAGTGTAGGCTGACGCTATACTGTTTTAGGTAAACTTCAGCAAACGGACATGGCGATTGCAACTGTCTTCTTACAATACCACTGCAGCACAGACGGTTATCTGGTTATTTCTGACTCCCAAAAGTGCACACGAAAAATAAAATACACCGTATGTACGAGGGAGCTAGGGCTACGGTGCGAGTGGATGGTGAGCTGAGTGAGTTCTTTGATCTCAATGTGGGACTGAAACAGGGTTGTGTGATGTCTCCATGGCTGTTTAATATATATATGGATGGGGTTGTAAAGGAGGTGCAAGGTAGGGCAGTGGATGTGGGGGTGGCCCTAATGAATGAGGGTGAGATTTGGAAGCTTCCGGTGTTGCTGTTAGCTGATGATACAGTATTGTTGAGTGAAGATGAATGGGAGTTGCAAGGTTTGGTGAATGAATTTGGGACTGTGTAGGAGGAGGAATCTGAAAGTTAATGTAAACAAAAGTAAAGTTATGGTGTTTGAGAGGAATGAAGTCACAGAGTGTGCAGTGAGATTGGATGGTGAGGATATGGAGAATGTGAGTGCATTCAAGTACTTGGGTAGTGTGATGAGCAAGGATGGAACTTTGGGGGATGAAGTACGTGAAAGGGTACAGCAGGGAAGAAAGGTTGTTGGTACACTGAAAGCAGTGATGAGAAATAGGGAGGTGAGTATGGAAGTTAAGAAGTCACTGCATGATCGTATTGTGATCCCTACCCTGACGTATGGAAGCGAGGCGTGGACCTTGCAAGAGGGGAACAAGTCAAGAGTGAGAGCAGTGGAAATGAGTTACTTGAGAGGAGTATGTGGAGTGACGTGGAGGGACAGGTTGACGAATGAAGAAGTGAAGGAACGTTGTGGGGTAGATGTGGATGTGGTTGAAAAGATTAGGAGAAATACACTGAGGTGGTTTGGACATGTGGAGAGAATGGAAAATGAAAGACTGACTAAGAGGGTGTATGTAGGTGAGGTGGAGGGAGGGAGAGGGAGAGGTAGACCGAGGATGAGGTGGAGGGATGGAGTTGAGAGGTATATGAGGGAGGGGGGGGTGAGTTGGGGGGAGGGGAGTCAAATGGTGGGTGACAGAGTGACTTGGAGGCGTTTTGTCAGCGGCCACCCTTTGCGGGATTAGGGCGTCGGGCTATAGATAGATAGATAGACCTATTGGGGGTAATGACGGAAGCCGCCCTGTCACTGGTGGCGGCTGCTGACCGACTTGAACGCGTTGATTACCGACGACCTCGCCGATGAAATTCTTTAGTGCACTTGGTTAATCACTCAAATCTGTGGGAAACCTAACGAGCCAGTCTAACCTAATCTATCCTAACCAAGCTTAGGCTTCACCCGAATATCCCCCCAATTTTAACCACCTGAGACTGCCACTTAACCCAACCTTTGAGAGGCTGCGATTACCCATAAGGCAAAATCCCAGTCTATCCTAACTTACTGAACTTACTCTAATGTCAGAACCTAACCTATGCTGACCTAACCTAACCTATCCTAGATTAATCAACTGAAGTTACCCAAACCTAACATATCAGTAAAGAAAGTGGAAATCCCGCCTCAGCAAGACGTGCGTTTGGCGAATCTGGCGGCAAGTTAGCCTATGCTGTTGGCGATAACTGTTGGCGTGACAGTAGGGGATGTAAACAGGTCTTTACGTACGTTATTTCACAGGTAAATAAATAAAATGTCCGTTATCTGTGGCAACCTGTGAAGCATACGGTAACAAGAGTCGGTGCCAAGACACAGCAAACCCGTCCCCGGCAGTCATTTTAGTGCTGACGTATAAACACAACAGGATATCTAGTCAGAGATGTCACATATCAGATTTGGAGCAAATCGGGTGAAAATTGACGATTTTATGCCCCTTTGAAATTTTTGCCCCGACCCACCTGACACTGACCCCCCTACCGCTGACTGGGGGGTGACCCCCCTGATGTACTGAGGCATGTTATAGGACCCACCTGACACTGACCCCCCTACCGCTGACTGGGGGGTGACCCCCCTGATGTACTGAGGCATGTTATAGGACCCACCTGACACTGACCCCCCTACCGCTGACTGGGGGGTGACCCCCCTGATGTACTGAGGCATGTTATAGGATGCAGACTTGAAAGATGCACCTTTAGGTTTGGGCTGCATGTCCATATGACGAATTGGAAACGAGTTATGGCGATTTTTTTTTTTTTTTTGGGGGGGGGGGCTACAGCCTGGACCTTGGCCCAATTTGGCCCAGAATTTAATTAGGTGATCAGAAGTAGCCCATCATCCCAGGAATTTTAATCAAGATCGCACCAGTAGTTTTCACATAAAGTTGCTAACAGACTGACAGACAAACCGAGTGAAAACAATACGTGTCCCCGAACCCCTGCTGAGTGGGGACGGGAAACAGGTAGCAAACCCGTGACAGACTAACTTCAAAAGGAAAAACGGAAAGGCCGCGCCCGTGTGACGAAGAATTAGTCTCATTTACCCTAACCTGGCCCAGATTTTCGTCCTGTTGCAGCCTAATCCTCGTAACTCATCACGTCCTGGGTAACATGGATCTTACTTGTCTCTACCCACCAATTGGCAGGGATTTATCCATTCGTCACTTCCCAGGTGGCAAGGGTTTAGTGAATTTTTGCTCCCCAGCTGTCTTTTATTTGTTTTTATAGCTCTATATTGCTGAGTTTATGAGAGGTATATGAGAGAGCGGGGTGTGAGCTGGGAGCAGGTCAGTGAAATGGTGGGGGACAGGGTGACATGGAGGCGATTTATTTGTGGCCACGCCTTACAGGATTAAGGTGCCTGGCAATAGATAGATAGATATTACTGAGTCTGTTCTTCATCGTGCCAAAAGCAACTTCATCCAAGCTAAGTGCATGTATAACAACAGTAGAGCCACGTTGTAATGGACTACAGTAACTGGGAGAAAACCTGATCTGATGAAGCCGAGAGTCAGTTATATCCCTTTTACCCTTTTGCAGCTTATTTTGCATCCTCGTCATGGGACAAGGCCATGTGGAGAGGATGGAGAGCAAGAGACTAATGAGGAGAGTGTATGTGAGTGAGGTGGATTGGGGGAGAGGGAGGCCAAGGATGAGATGGAGGGATGGAGTGGAGAGGTATATGAGAGGGGTGTGTGAGCTGGGAGCAGGGCAGAGAAATGGCGGGGAACAGGGCAACATGGAGGCGATTTGTTTGTAGGCACCCCTTACGGGATTGAAGTGTCTGGTAATAGATAGATAGATAGACTTAATCGTTAAGAATGAAAAGTGAGAATGGCAATACAGAACTTGAGTTGGAAGGTAAATTATGGAAGCGTTTATCATGTGTTTATGCTGATGATGCAGATGGACTGGAGGAAGATGAAACTGAATTGCAGATGTAGTGAGTGAAGAGCAGGTCTGTGTATAGGAAGAGGCAAATTGATGGGGACTGGAGATAATAGCAAGACCGAAATGATGAGTACACCTGAAATGTCTAGTTTCAGGCACACTAGACTCTCAATTTAATGTACTTTGATAGACCGGATGTTGGATTTAATCAACACTGTGAAACCGCCGGACTTCCATTGGCTATAACGAACAGTGTTAAGTGGGGTGCAGTGGATCGCCATAGCCTACACGTGTTGCATGAACAAGTGCAGTGACGGATGTGAAATAGCCTACACTGCAAAAGACAGACTTTGGGCCAAGTTAGTGTAAGATGGGTATAGTTTTCATATTCAGGACTAGAAAGTGCTGTTGTATTATTTTCAAACGTGCTTGAAAAATAACCTCAGAGGGGACCATTGGATATACCAGACTTTTGGTTTTATCGGATCAGGCTTCCTCCCAATGAGTCCGTGACAGGGAGGGTCACTGTACTGAAGACGGCAGGCAGGGTACACAGCAGAGTACAGAGGTGGAGGTGCCGGGGGAGGCTGGTGATGTAGTCAGCTGGAGGGTTTCATAAATACTGTAGAACTGAATGTAATGTTGAGAAAGATTGCTTCCTGGAACAATAACAGAAGTTGACAGTGTTTTGAAGGATGGAAGGGCACCGTGGAAGTAAAGAAGACCCGCATGAAGGTGTGCTGTCTCCATCACCTGTGTATGGGAGTAAATACTGGGGAATAATTGACACGTATTTTATCATTTACAAAGGCTCCAACGTGATTGCATGCATCAGCCGTGGTCACCTAATGGCGGCCCTCCATGGTGCTCAGTCTCGGGCAGCCTCCCTATTCAGTCCCTTATCCCTGAGTTCACACTGTATAACCTCATCCCAGGTCTATTTTTGGTCTGCCTCCTGCAGCCCTACCCTCGATGTTCACACTTCTCACCTTCCGCAGCCAATTGTCATCCTCCATCCTCCCAGACACTCCAGCCCCGTCCTTCCTCTCAGTTCTTCAGTTATACCCTAATCATATTACATTATATAAGCCATTGAAATGACCCGTTTCAGAATGACTACAGGCTTAACAGAATAGACAGTATAAATAACAAAGGTATTTAGAAAAACTTGCATTGGAATTATGGGCCGTAAGAGGGTTCGTTATAGCAAGGGTCCCATGTATTCAGAGAAGGCAGCCTGTTATATATTAAATTACCGGTACTTCTTTTTATTAGCTGTCATTTTGTCAAGTCCACAGTGAATTACAAAGGTTGTTTACTTAAGTTTCATTGCTACAATAAAGCTGATTTGTATCCCCCCGCATTTTCAGTATATACCAGTTTTATTCATTTAATTGTTTTATTTAGCCTTATTTCTCTATTTTGGAATGCTATCTTACTAGTAATTTATAAACAGGCAGCCCATACACATGGTACCTTAGAGTATTGGAAAGTGAGATAAAGAATTTGAAAGGGACGGAACAGTACATAGGCCAAGGTGAGAAAGAGGAAGGAGGCAGAGGAGCGACTGAAGTGGTGAGAGGAATATGTAGGCCATGAGGACAGAATAACCTGGAGGCAGTTAGTAAAGGAGCCAGGCCTACCCATCTGTAAAGAAGTTGCTTGTATTAGTTTGACTTTTTGGAAGCTTGTTATTAAATGTGTGGGGCAGTTAGTAGTATACCTGGTAGTGTTTCATCAGTATGATACTTAAAATTACAACAACAAAAAATCATCAGAGTGCACTACATTGCACAGTTAAATGTACACGCCAAAGAGCACTGTCATGTGCTATAAGTGCATAAGAAAACACATAAAAAAGGCCTTATTCCCCCCCAGGTCACTTGGCACATATCCTTGTTCTTCTAGCAATAAGTTATAGGCTATGCACACCATGCCAACACACACACACATGGCCATCCACGTGAGGCATAAACAAAGCGGTTGATGGTAGATCCTAAACCTGCATGTGACTTATCCATAGTAAATCCTGACCTGCTGCCATAGCATCACAGAGTTCACCGGCACTCATAGTAAGACTTGGCAGGTCAGACACCAGACAAGAATTCCATTTGCGTGTGCCAGAACCTTGGTATGGTGTTTCTTCTGATATCTAGCATTAGTAAGGCCACATTTAGACTACGCAGTACAATTTTGGTGTCCTTACTATAGAATGGATATTAATTCGTTAGAAAATGTACAGAGAAGAATGACTAAAATGATACATGACGTCCGGAACCTGTCATATGAAGACAGACTGAAAAGACTAAGTCTGCATTCGCTAGAGAGGCGTAGAGTAAGGGGAGACTTAATTGAGGTGTTTAAGTGGATGAATGGTATAAATAAGGGAGATATTAGCAAGGTACTTAAAGTGAGCATACAGGATAGAACTAGAAATAATGGTTTCAAACTAGAAAAATTCCGTTTCAGAAGGGAAATTGGTTTGGTAATAGAGTAGTAGACGAATGGAATAAGCTACCTAGTAAAGTAGTTGCTGCCTCTTCCATTTAGAGTTTCAAGCATAGGCTAGATAAGCATATGACAAATAAGGGGTGGATATAGAATAAAGAAAATCTTATAACCAATACTAATTCAAAAAAATTTTCTTTTCAGGTTACACTATGATAGTCTCTATTCTCCTTTCACACTTTCCTGTAAAATGTCCACGCCAGTTTTTCTATACGGCGTGGTGTTCTTTCTGACTTTTTCCTGCCGGCTTCGGCTGGAGGGTTTGGAGGGCGGGGGAGAGCCTTCTTCTTTGCTATCCTTATCTCATTCTAGTAGTTCAGTTACTCTTCTAGGAGCTGCCTAGCATGGGCCAACCAGCCTACTGCAGTTATCCTCTCTTCTTATGTTCTTATGTCAAATGTCGAGGGTGCCAATTGTTTGTGTGGTCGATTCATTCATTTTCTATTTTTGTACCAGCTTGGCCTTTCAAACACCACTTAACGGCAGAACAGTTTCTTACTTCACTGCTTAGATGAACTGTCACTTCTTCGCATCCGTGGCAGCTCCAGTGGCAGTTGGTTTAGTGGGGCTAGGGTTGCCAAGAGGTCTATCTGTCTATCTATCTATTGTCAAACGCCTTAATCCCGTAGGGGGTTGCCACAAACAAATCGCCTCCATGTCGCCCTGTCCCCTACCATTTCACTGCCCTGCTCCCAGCTCACACCCCTCTCTCTCGTATACCTCTCCACTCCATCCCACCATCTCATCCTCGGCCTCCCCCTCCCTTTCCCCCCCTCCACCTCACTGACATACACTCTCCTCATCAGTCTCTCACTCACCATCCTCTCCACATGGCCACACCACCTCGGTGTGTTTCTCCTATTGCTTCTTTATGGATATAGGTGGGTCAGATTCAGTACAAAGTGAGAATGTGGTGGAGTAACAGGTGATGCTCTTCTTAATCAGCCGCCTATATGCTGGTTATTTTGCAAGAGCTAACCGTTACTCCTAGTCCTTCATGTAGCCTATGCAGCAGGTCAGCTCTGGAACTGTCTCCCTCTGTCTGTATTTCCGTTACTCCCAGTCCTTCATGTATGCAACAAGTCAGCTCTGGAACCGTCTCTCTCTCTGTCTGTATTTCGTGCTTCCTATGATCTCCAGTCTTTCAAACGCAGTGTGTCCAGGCATCTCGAAATGATTGGATCTTGAATTTGGCTCTCTCGTGTATTGTTTTTGTTTTGTTTTTTTCTTGGAAGGAACAGTTTGTGGGCTCATGGCCTTTGGTTTCTTCTTAGCATTAAAAAAAAAAAAGAATCTGACAAGACCCAAGGTGGTTATCCTGGCCAGCCTGAGCCAAATGTGACATCAGAGGCACAGTACCGTCCACAGGTTTACCTTGTCACTTGCTAAGGTGGTTGAACTTTTCGCTAGTGTATTACTCAGAACCAAGTGTTGAGAGGCGGGCCTAATGGACTCGTGCCTGATTCTTAGCTGGGGCGGGAAACAGCTTAAGGATTTGTCTATCTGTCTGTCTGTATATCTATTGCCAGACGCCTTAATCCTGTAAGGGGTGGCCACAAACAAATCGCCTCCATGTCGCTCTGTCCCCCACCATTTCATTGCCCTGCTCTCAGCTCACCCCCTCCCCCTCTCTCATATACCTCTCCACTCCACCCCTCCATCTCATCCTTAACCTCCCCCTCCCTCTTCCCCCTCCACCTCACATACACTCTCCTCGTCAGTCTCTCACTCTCCATCCTCTCCACATGGCCAAACCACCTCAGTGTGTTCCTCCTAACGCTTCCTATCACATCCACATCTACACCACAACGCTCCTCCACGTCCTCATTTGTTTTAAGGATTTAAATTTCATTAAGACAGACGTATCTGAAATACGATAAGACCCACCGACATACTGCAAAAACACCCACACTAATACCAGTACACCATTCCTGTATGAGACAGCCCTAGCATGTAGTCAATAAAACAGTGGGTGTTAGCGCCGAAGTGGTGGCATGTGGAGTCAAAAGGCACATAAGGGGACTGCTAGGCCTCACGGAACTGGCTGCAAAACATATGCCCAGAGTTGGAAAAATAAATAAAATAATAAATAACATGTTGCCACTGAATTATATTGTAAAAATTGAGTATTGACATTTTTGCGTTATTGTGCTTTAAATCGTGTAGGTGGGGGTGGATGCAGGTGAAGGGGAAATATTACTACATTAGTTACAAACTTTGTTGCAAAAGTATTTTATTAGACCTTAGGACAATACTCGCTAACCTATAATGTTTTTAAGTTATAGAGACAGATATCAGTACTTAGGACTGATTACACTCGAGTGTATTTAATAAACTTTCAGATAAACCAGTGTTATATAATCTTTAAAAAGTGTGGAGCTGTGGCGTACATTGAGAATTTGAGCCAGGAATTGGTCTGTAAAGTAACTTGCTATACTTTGGTAATAGAAACTCCGTGTACAAACAGCTAGATAAGGAGTTTATTACAAGCCCACAGTAAAATAGTCTGCCCGTGTCGGCTGTCTGATATGAACTGATGCAATAACGCCGTCTTCAGGCGTGGGAAAGGGTGCTGACCTAGCAAGATTAGTGGGGGCATGTATGCATTGGGGGGGGGACATATATACATCGGGGGTAGACATATTGTGGAGGGGGTACAGGTCATTGCCCTGGAACTACCCAGGTAGCACATGTACAAGCTGCAGGTGTGTTGTGTTGTTGTGCTGCCTGTTGGTGTACAGATGTTGTAGCACCTGGCTGTTTTGGTAGTGGAGATGAATGGCTCTCTTTGTGTTAACTATATATGGTTGACATTACAATATTGTATATGGAGGAGAAGTTTTGTTGAAGGAGGCTGTTGTGTTATGGGAGGAGGGAATATTGCTGCTTATAACCAGAAATACATAAAAATATTTCCTGTGGAAGCCACCCCCTCCCCCCATACTGCAGTAGGCAGTATCAAAACGTAAGTTAGATAGTCAGTTACATTGTCATCTGTTTTGTCAATGTTTAGTATATCCCTGGTATGGAATTATACATAAACCTTCTGTATGTTTGTGTGCTTGTTTTTACAGTAGCTGTTGTTTTAAACACTAAGTATTGACGGACAAATAAAAGTTATTCTACTTTCCTAACAAGTACCTATCTATCTATTTATCTATTACCAGACGCCATAATCCCGTAAGGGGTGGCCATTTGACTTTGAGTTATTTGTTTTATGGGGAGGGGCACTAACCCTCCACTAACCCACTTGTTGACACGTAGGGAGCATGTATGGTTTGGTTATATGGTTACCACCCAGCGTTGTAAATGGTTTCTTGGCTTACAGGAAACCATTTGGCTTGTCACTTAATGTAAAGCCACCTGTAAAGGAAGGAAAAGCAATAAGAAGTGATAGGAAAGATGGAAGAAATGGGAAGAGAGGAGGGCAGGCACAGAAAAAGAATGGTAAAGGCTAAGGAAGAAGTAGGCACCACTACACCAGGTGAGTGGATGATGGTCGCCACCACCTACCACTAACAGGTGCAATAACAGATATATTGACTATGTTGATAGACAGACTTCCCTGACACAGTGATAAATGACTGTAAGCATTAAACTCTGCATTCTTATGTAATTCCATCCCTTGTAAGTGTTACAGCACCAAAAATGTTGCTACAGTATGCTAGCCAGGTACTCTTAGTTCACTGTGCCGGATAACAGTAGCTAATGAATTCCACATAGGCTTTTTTTTTTTTATCCCTCACTGTAGAGTATGACTGTTTGGAAAAGTGGCGCCTTTACACTTGAAATGTCAGCTTAGTCTCGGCTTCTCCAGTACTGTTTTCTAATACCAATACAGCACAGTTGTTATTCCAAGGCATTCAGTATTCACATAGGCAATCATAAGTAGTTAGTATGACAGCAGGTATATTGGTACATTTCTTTATTTTTGTGTCAATCAATCAGTCAGTCATTTCCTGTGGCACCCTCGGGGATGCATAGGGCCTCGATGAACTCACACCACCACATCCTATCTTGTGCTAACTCCTCAAGATCTCCCCAACACTCATCTCCAGCTTCCCGTCTCATTGTCCTCACCCACGTCTCTTTTGGCCTTCCTCTACCTCTCCTACCAAGTGCCACCCACCCTGGTGTACCTCGTACTATTCCCTGTCTCCTATACACATGTCCTAGCCACTTCCATCGTGAGAATCTAACATATTCATCGATCGGCTGCACTCCCGTTATTTCTTTAATTCTACTATTTGGTATCCTTTCCCACCACTTAACTCCTAATATTCTTCTAAGTGCTTTGTTTTCAAACACCAAGAATTTATTTTCCATAGTCACTGTGCTGTACCAAGACTCGTGTCCATAAATTAAGATACTCCTAACCATTACCTTATAAAGTTTGATTTTTGTATGCACATAAAAATTGTTATTATTCCAAATATTTTTAAGCATTCCCATTGCCTGATTAGCCTTCTTTAACCTTTCCTCGAATTCAAAGTTCAAAGAACCATCCTTGGCTAAATAAGTACCTAAATATTTAAACCTATCAACTTGCTTTACAACCATACCTCCAATTACACATTCCTGCGCATTTTCCATATTCATATTGATTATTTCAGTTTTTCCACAATTAATAACCAAACCCACCTTGCGACCTTCACTCACCAAACAGTCCAACACTCTCTGCATCTCTTCTGGCCCATCACAAATCAAAACTATATCATCTGCATACTCTAAATCCAAAAGTTTCCTGTTCCCTCCCCAAAGTATACCTGCACCGGTTTCTGTTCCAACACGTTTCATAATGTAATCAATGACCAATATAAATAGTAAAGGCGATAGAACACCACCTTGAATTACTCCGGACTTGACTTCAAACGAATCACTCAGACAACCATCAACCATCACTTTACAAAATGTGTCCTCATGCATGTTCATAATGACCCTCACAAACTCCTCTGGTATTCCATAATGTCTCATGATCTTCCCCATAGTCTCTCTCGAAACACTATCAAAAGCCTTTTCAAAATCAACAAAACAAAGACTTAACGGTACTCTCATTTCATTAACTTGCTGCATCAAATGCCTAACTATAAAGATCTGATCATTGCAACCACGTCCCTTTCTAAAACCAGCCTGTTCATCCCTCAGATTGAAGCAAGACTTTAAGAAGCTTTAATGCAGACCAAAAAGATCATCATCATCATCATCATCATCATCCGGACTTCCTTTCCCACCCAAGGGCAGGGAGAGGAGTAGCAATGTCCAGACAGCCCAAATTTGCTCAATCCAATGGGCCATGCTTCCATTCACTCATCATTCAAGCCCCCGGAATCCTGGCTCTATCGGATACGCCCAAAACATTCACCACGTTCTGTAGCTTCACGTAAACCAAAAGGACAGGGGCAAAATTTACTGGGAGTCTTTACCATCTGGCGCTGCTGTTTGTTTTTCTCTTCATGTTTCCTGATCCTATCCACTCTTTTCCCCTGAGAAGTTGGTTCAGCTATATGTAGGGTGGAGGAAATATTGAGACATTTTATCTATCTATCTATCTGTCTGTTGCCAGATGCCTTAATCCTATGAAGGGTGGCCACAAACAAATCGCCTCCATGTCACCCTGTCCCCTGCCATATCACTGCCTTTCTCCCAGCTTACACCCCCTCTCTCATAAACCTCTCCACTCCATCCCTCCATCGCATCCTTGGCCTTCCCCTCTCTCTCATGGGTGTATGTTCAGCAACACATTCTAAAACTTGCCACTGCAGTACTTATCAGTGACTGAGTTACAGCTTCAGTTAGATAAAGGCACCGAAATTACATGGGACAAGGTAACATGGAGGCGATTTGTTTGTGGCCACCCCTTATGGGATAGGGGCATCTGGCTATAGACAGGTAAAGGCAGTGAAATGGCGTGGGACAGGGTAACATGGAGGTGATTTTTTTGTGGCCACCCCATACAGGATAGGGGCATCTGGCTGTAGATAGATAGCCTAGGTAGAACTTTTACAAAAATGTGTTAGGATCCATTGCAGTCAGAACCATGATACTGATGTTGGGTGTTGGTGTTGTTGCAGGATGTGGTGGGCGTGATGGGCACGGCGGAGCAGCAGAAGGAACACTCTGGGGTGTCTGGTTCCTCTAGCCTGGAATGTGGTGAGGACGAGGTTGGGGGAGCCAGGCCGCCAGTGTCCCGGGGATCGTCTTCAGGAGTGGCCGCTGTCGCCGGTGCCTCTCCATCCAGTAGTGGTGGCAGCGTGTCTGGTGGCAGTCGCCGGGGCAGGGCGTCACCCACCTGTGGCACTGGACGCATCCCTCTCACCAGACTGTGTGAGGAGAAGCGGGCCAAGCGCTGCCGGTTTTACCGTAATGGCGACCGTTGGTTTGGTGGCATGGTGGTGGCGGTGGGCGGGGACAAACACAGGTCGTGGGAGTCGTTGCTGGCCGACCTGACCCGGGTGTTGGACCACCCGATCCACCTCACTGCCGGTGTCCGCCACATCTTCACCCTCGACGGTACCCGCATCACCAGCCTGGATCAGATGCAGGAGGCGGCCGAGTACGTGGTGTCATCGTCGGAGACCTTCAAACGGCTGGACTACACCCGGGCCAGCCTGCCACACTGGCGAACGCACGCACGTCGTAACGAGGCGTTGCACGTGGCGCCTCGCACGGCTTACGCCTCGCCAGTGTCCACGCCAGGCAGTGAGGTGCCACCCAGTGTCATTGGCTGCCCCACCCCCACAGACTCCCCCAAGGACTTTATCAGACCCAAACTAGTCACAGTCATCCGCAATGGAGTGCGACCCAGAAAGGCCATGAGAATCCTGCTGAACCGGCGCACTGCCCGCAGCCTGGAACAAGTTTTGTCTGACATCACAAACGTCATCAAGCTAGACACAGGAGCCGTTAGGAAAGTGTACACCCTCGATGGCAGACAGGTGAGTCACTAGCGTTGCATCCTGGTGTACGTATATCACTGTTGTATTGTTAGTTTAGAAGTCATTTGTGATAGGAAACCAGTGAGGGAATTGGCTTTCATCATGGCAGCCCCATGATTCATTAATTATTGTAGGTAGTTGTGTTTGACAAATGAATATGGAAGTATTTGCCTTGTGATTGTTTATATGCATGATTTCAGAAGTAGTCTTCATACAACATGAGACAGGTTATGCAGAACCTCGTGCAAAATCAATTTCGCTCTAAAACGTGACATATATTTACATGTAAAATAAGGGGTTAGGTTCTAAGAGCCTCATATTTCTCTTTAAAAATATATTTAAAGATAGACTATTACAAATATGTCTGCCTTAAGACACCCAAGACAGTGTTTACATACGATCTCACAGACTGGACACATCAGTGCATAGCTACTGCATTCTGACCTGACCAACTGGTTAGTTTTGCCCCCTGATACTCCCCATAAAAATGTTAATCACCAGGATTGCCACTAAGCCTCTTGAAAGTCTTCATTACCAATCAAGCAAAAACTTTTGACCTAAACAACACGTGAATAATGGCCGGCCAGCATCACGCATATGTCGCCAAGAATCACTTTCAGCTCTCATTTCATTATCATCATCCACTCCTACATTCCCCATGAGGAGCGTAGGAGCCCAGGGCTAGGCAGTTGGTCCTGACATTTAAGATGAGAGTGACCAGCCTCACTCATCCCTGAGTGGCATTACACGAGCAATAAATCTCAACCATCCCTTGGATATAAACCTACACAGGCTCAATCCAATTGGAGCGCCTTAATTACCCACTAAACCACCAGGCGCCATAATTTGGTTACCCGGTATATGGTTACCACCCAGCGTAGTAAATGGTTTCCTGGTGTACAGGAAACTATTTGGCTTGTCACTCAGCGTAGAGTCACCCACAGGCAGGTGGAAGAGGAGAGAATGAAGGAAAGAAAGACAGAAGAGGAGTGTAGAGTCACCCACAGGCAGAAGGAAGAGGAGAGAATGAAGGAAAGAAAGACAGAAGAGGGAGTGTAAAGTCACCCACAGGCAGAAGGAAGAGGAGAGAATGAAGGAAAGAAAGACAGAAGAGGAGTGTAAAGTCACCCGTAGGCTGTCATTAAAAAAAAAAAAGTGTGACACTATTTTTGAAAGCCATTAGTCGTTAACAATAAAGGAAAAAAATACAGCTATAAAGAAGTCGTCAGCATGGAGTGATTGCATATTTCTCACTTCTCAGATACAGACGAATGCAGTAATGGTGAATAATGAACAAGTCAGCCAAGCAGTATAATTTGTATATGACAGTATAATTCACAGGTACTGAACTCACCTAATTATCTTACCTAACTATGTGTGTCGACACGTAATGTCTTCACATATCGTAAGATGCAAATTTTCTCGACCAAAGACCGTCAGTTCATAACAAAGATCGGGCACAAAGCTCCCCCTTCCTCCTTTTTTTCCACACGTTGCACTAAAGGGGAAAACGTGAATTTTACTGCGCCTTTCCAAGAAGGAAAACTCTCCACATCGTAAACACACCCGCCTCGTTTTATCTGTCTGATCGTTTGCATTTAAACTCCCCCACCACCCGCCACTTCGTCTAACAATTTTACATTTGCATTTAGAATAAATGTGGTTCTTGTGTTCATAGCACTTTCAGGGTGTTTAGGCACAATTACAGTTATTTTGGAACCACATGCTCAGAGTTCTGAGAGAAAATGAGGAGCAAGGAAATAAGCAAATAAACTTTTCATCACAGCGAACGTCTACGTAACACTGAGGCAGGTTGTGGTAGGTGGTATGGGACATGGGTCATGTGGGTTGGGTCGGGTCGAGGAAGCCAGTCAGTGCCCAACAAAAGCACAACACACGAGTTGTATCTGGAAATCCAATACCTAAATGCACCCATTTCCCACACAGTATCCCTCGCGCAGTTGAGTGGCATTACCGTGCTGTTAAGTAATTATGGGAGGAATTAAATGCCCGTGTTATTGTAAGATTGTTGTTTCTTTTTGTCTTAAATCTGGACTGTACTGTACACTAAAACAGTTGAAGTGGTCTTATTTTGAACCAGAATGACCCTTTAGTACAGAGTTATAACGCTGACAACCAGAATGACTTTTTGGTACAGTGTTATCACCCTGACAACCAGAATGACTTTTTAGTACAGTGTTATCACCCTGACAACCAGAATGACTTTTTGGTACAGTGTTATCACCCTGACAACCAGAATGACTTTTTGGTACAGTGTTATAACCCTGACAAGGCAGTCTGTAGCCATCAGTATTCTGGTCCCTCTTGCTTACACCAACTAATTATTTTAGCTGTTGGTGTGTAGTTTGATGACAATTGCAATAATGGACGCTGTCCAGATCCAGTGTTGGTGTGTAATGTGTAGTAATTGTCTTGAGGAAAATTTTAATTATCTGTAATCAGTACTAAGATATTGACATGATAACATCAGTCTTTTGAAGGAGGCGGGGGATAAAACTATTGTAAATTGTCACAGAGAATTTATAGCTAAGGTAAAATTTGCCATGGGGGTCCATGAATGGGCTTGGTTTCTCTTGTAATTTCACTTCATTGTACAGCATTGAGTAATGGTCAATGAACCACAGTCTAAGAACCTCCGCATTAGAAATACAGGTATATAAGGTAAGGTAGGTTACCCATAGTCACGTGGAGTATGTATGTAATAAGGAACACAGGCAGACAGCAGCTGAGAACAGATTGCTGCATTGAGTGAGAGGTTCATTGTGAATCATTGTATCATATCTTTTTTAACGACTCGAACATGCTTGCCTGCATTGGCCTTGGTCACCTAATGTCGACTGCATGTACAGTAGATAAACTTTTGAAAAAGAGCTGTGTCATGCCACCACAGTTGTTGAATGTTTTTATGGATGGAGTAATGAAAGAGAAAAGAGTGGAAGCACTTGGGAATTTTCGCAAGGAAAGGAAAATTATGAATAAGATGTGTGTACTTTTGTATGCACAGGATTCAGTTGTGATAGATGAGGAGTGGTAATTTATGACTTTAGGAGGCCTAAGTTTGCCCAGTCCAATGGGCCACGTGTCCATTCACTCATCATTCAAGCCCCCGGAATCCTGGCTTCATTAGAGAGACCAAAAAACATTCACCACGCTCTGTACCTTCAAATATAACCTACCTATCTGATAGTCAGTCCGGACGCTGCCACGTTAAAATGGGATGCCAAATCCCTGATCATGCACTTCTCACAACATTCATCCAACCAGCTCGATCTCTTGTCAGTTCCCTAGCCTTACCGACTTCCAAACCTCTCTTCCTCACACCTCTCTTCCTCACACACTCATCCACCATATCCCTCCACCTTCTTCTTGGCCTACCTCGCCTCCTCCCTCCTTCAAATTCGCTCAAATATACCGTTTTCACCACTCAGTAGAATCACTCTTTGACATGAAGAGAGAACCTGTATTTTTTTTTTTACACAGGAAAAATCATCAGAGAAATTACCAATATGCCGGGAATCGAACCCGGGACTCTCAAGTGAGAGCCAGGCAGCATACCACTACACCACGACCAGGTAAAAGTTAACTCACGTTGTCACAATCTTGTAACCAGCGTCCCTCCGCCCCCACTGTGGGCATGAAGAGGATGAGTTAACCCCCTGGCACTCGGGCAAGTAGATGCTTTTAATCTATCCCAAACACTTACGGCAAGTCAGAATGAAGAGAGAACCTGTATTTTTTACACAGGAAAAATCATCAGAGAAATTACCAATATGCCGGGAATCGAACCCGGGACTCTCAAGTGAGAGCCAGGCAGCATACCACTTGAGAGTCCCGGGTTCGATTCCCGGCATATTGGTAATTTCTCTGACTCTTTGACATATTGACCGTACACATGCATTCATTATGTGATGGCTGTTGTGCAGATGTGATCTCATGAGCGTATTCAAAGAGTTAATGGGTTTATAGGAGAAGGTGGAGGGATATGGTGGATGAGTGTGTGAGGAAGAGAGTTTTGGAAGTTGGTCAGGCTAAGGAACTGACAAGAGATCAAGCTGGCTGGATGAATGTTGTGAGGAGAAGTGCATCATCAGGGATTTGGCACCCCTTTTTAAAGTGGCAGCGTCCGGATTGACTCTGTCGGATACGTTTATGTGAAGCTACAGAACGTGGTGAATGGTTTTGGCGTATCCAATAGAGCCAGGATTCCGGGGTAGCTTGAATGGTGAGTGAATGGAAGCGTGGCCCATTGGATCGGGCAAACTTGAGCTGTCTGGACATTGCTACTCCTCCCCCTGCCCTAGGGTGGGAAAGGAGGTCCGGATGATGATGAGGGGGAGGAATGTCGCTCGTTAATGCGTCAAGGTTTTCTGTCTGATGTAGGCTAACTGGCAAATTTCCTGTGACTGGCGAAGTAGGGAGAAGACAGCAATAAATGATTAATTCCTGCCTATCTATAGCCCGACGCCCTAGTCCCGGAAAGGGTTGCCGCAGACAAAGCGCCTCCAAGTCTCTCTGTCACCCACCATTTGACTGCCCTCCCGCCAACTCACTCCCCCCTCCCTCATATACCTCTCACCTCCATCCCTCCACCTCATCCTCGGTCTACCCCTCCCTCTCCCACCCTCCACTTCACATACATAAACCCTCTTAGTCAGTCTTTCATTCTCCATTCTCTCCACATGTCCTAAATGTATGAAATATGTATAGTACAATTGTTGAGAGAAGTATTGTACTGTATGTTATGTAGTGTTGTAGCGAAATTCATTGCTTTTTTAGCTACATGTATGTCTGTAATATTTTAGGTTAGGTTAGATGGGTTAGGTTAGGTTAGGTTAGGGTAGGGTAGGCTAGGCTAGGCTAGCTTAGGTTAGGTTAGGTTGTTCATTCTTGGCATTTAAGGCAAGAGTGACCAGCCTCGTTCATCCCTGAGAGGCATTATGTGAGGAGTAACCCCCAGCCCTCCTTCGTATGTGAACCCTTGCTGGGCCCATCCGTCTGGAGCGCGTTAACCCACAACAGAGCGAGATACAATATACAAGTAGTGTTTCAGTGTGATGAGTAAGGATGGAGGTTTGGAGGGTGAAGTGCTTGAAAGGGTACAACAGGGAAGAAAGGTTGCTGGTTCCTTGAAAGCGGTGATAAGAAACAGGGAAGTGAGCATGGAAGTGAAAAAGTTACTACATGACAGTATTGTGATATCAACTCTAACGTTTGGAAGTGAAGCTTGGACCTTGTTGGAGGGACAGAAGTCAAGAGTGAGGGCAGTGGAAATGAGTTAAATATTTAAGAGGAGCCTGTGGAGTCACATGGAGAGACAGACTGACAAATGAGGATATAAAGGAGCGTTGTGGTGTGGATGTGGATGTGATAGGAAGCGTTAGGAGGAACACACTGAGGTGGTTTGGCCATGTGGAGAGGATGGAGAGTGAGAAATTAACGAGGAAAGTGTATGTGAGTGAGGTGGAGGGGGGGAGAGGAAGGGGGAGGCCAAGGATGAGATGGAGGGATGGAGTGGAGAGGTATATGAGAGAGGGGTGTGTGTGATGGGAGTAGGGCAGTGAAATGCGGGGGTGGGGGACAGGGCGACATGGAGGCGATTTGTTTGTGGTTACGGGATTGAGGCGTCTGGCAATAGATAGATAGATAGCTAAAATGAAGAGCAGAAAGGATGGCCTGTGAATCCATCTTTCTTCCCTATTACGCCCGCAAGGTAATTGTTAGCGGTGGTTGGCAGCTGAATTTTCGCAACCCCGCCACAGCACCACACCTAATGAATACTGTGGTTGGCTGGCTTCTCTCTGTGTGTGTCTCTGTGAGGCAAGAATGAATGAGCAGTGACCGTGGTGGTGGTGGGGAGAAGGGGAGAGGAGAGGGGGAGAGGGCCGTCTGTCCTTGCTGCGGGGTGAGGGTACAGTTGGGGTGGCGAGAGAGTTTGTTGGGCGGGATGGGGCATAGCCAGGGGTGGTGGGTGGGCGTGGAGGGAGGGATGTGATGGGTGGGGGTGGGAGGACGAGGGGTAGGGGGGTGGGAGAGCAGGAGATGGGGGGAAGCGACGGTTGGAGTGCATGAGGTGGGGGTGTGGGAGTGTCTGGCTGTGTGTGTGTGTGTGTGTGTGTGTGTGTGTGTGTGTGTGAAGGGGTGGGAGTGTGTGGGATGTGGTAATGTCTGGCTGTGTGTGTGTGTGTGTGTGTGTGTGTGTGTGTGTGTGTGTGTGTGTGTGTGTGTGTGGGAGCGTTGCCTCTCGTGTGAGTGCACTAGGAAAGCATGTGTCAAGAGCCAGTATTCTCTTCAGTTAAGGAAGTTCCCTAGCACCTCTTCCTTAGCGATTTATTTTTGGATACGGCTGGTTAATATCAGTGTGTGTGTTACTTATGCTGAGTATGGTGGTAATGGAGTGATTTAGGCTATATGACACAGAAGAGGGTGTCATGTGGAGAGAATGGATAACAATAGAGTGGTGAAAAAGGTGTATCTGAGCGAATTTGAAGGAGGGAGGAGGCGAGATAGGCCAAGGAGAAGGTGGAGGGATATGGTGGATGAGTGTGTGAGGAAGAGAGGTTTGGAAGTCGATGAGGCTAGGGGAATGACAAGAGATCGAGCTGGCTGTGTGAATGTTGTGCGAAGTGCATGATCAGGGATTTGGCACCCCTTTTTAACGTGGCAGCGTCCGGATTGACTGTCGGATACGTTTATGTGAAGCTACAGAACGTGGTGAATGTTTTTGGCGTATCCGAGAGAGCCAGGATTCCGGGGGCTTGAGTGATGAGTGAATGGAAACGTGGCCCATTGGATTGGGCGAATTTGGGCTGTCTAAACATTGCTACTCCTCACCCTGCCCTAGGGTGGGAAAGAAGGTCCGGATGATGATGATGATGATGATAAGAGGGTAGTAAGGTGTAATAAGCTAAACAAATCGCTTAGGAAGAGATGTTAAGGTGCTTGTTAAAGAAAGCAAAGATAGTTTTAGAGGTGAATGAATTAAGGAGCCTTGTGATTATG
>NC_136987.1:25936510-25956510 GCF_032717465.1 Coenobita brevimanus | reverse complement strand
CTGAAATCGGTAATGAGGTGTAGGAGTCTATCTATCTATCTATCTGTCTATTGCCAGACGCCTTAATCCCGTAAGGGGTGGCCACAAACAAATCGCCTCCATGTCGCCCTGTCCCCTGCCATTTCACTGCCCTGCTCCCAACTCACACCCCCGTCTCTCATATACCTCTCCACTCCATCCCTCCATCTCATCCTATAGTCGATTCACCTTCACTTGACCCAGATTTTTATTCGTTTGCAGCTTATTTCACGTAGCTCAGCGGCAGCATAACACAATACACTGGCTCTGCATCCTTTCCACAGCACTTTTTCGTGACTAGCATCATATTCTAGCGTTAATGTATCAGTAATCAGTACTCAAGATGGAGAGATGGAAGTTTTAGGCCAAGTTAGAGTTTTTCTTTCTTTTTTATGCAAGGAAGAAGGAACCAAAGGCCAGGAGCCCGCAAAATTGTTCCCTTCAAGAAAAAACAAAAAACAGGAGAACAAAGAACCAAATTCAAGATGCGTTCATTTCGAGATGCCTGGACACACTGCGTTTGAGAGACTGGAGATCATAGGAAGTAGGAAATACAGACAGAGGGAGACAGTTCCAGAGTTGACCCATATATGAAGGACAGGGAGGAACGGTTAACTCTTGCATTAGAGAGTTGGACAGAAAAAGGGATGAGAGTTTGCTGCTAGACGGGTGCAACGCGCCCGTCGTAGAGGTGGAGGGATGCAAGCAGACAGTTCAGAGGAGCAGTGACCATTGAAGACAGAGGGAGACAGTTCCAGAGTTGACCCATACATGAAGGACAGGGAGGAACTGTTAACTCTTGCTTGCTGCCTGGCTCTGTGGTGTTTAATGTCACCAGCTCGTGCAGCTGTGATTAATAACTTCGGATCACCACGTATTGTTATTGATGCAACAGGTCAGCTCTGGAACTGTCTCCCTCTGTCTGTATTTCCTACTTCCTATGATCTCCAGTCTTTCAAACGCATTGTGTCCAGGCATCTCGAAGTGAACGGGTCTTGAATTTGGCTTTTTTTTTTTTTTTTTTTTTTTTTAAGGAACGGTTTGCGGGCTCCTGGCCTTTGGTTCCTTCTTCCTTGCATAAAAAAAATTCCAGCAGTGGTAAATTATTCTTTTTTACCAGCTGCTATAGTGAAGCTGGTGTTGTTTTCAGTGTGTGTGTGTGTGTGTGTGTGTGTGTGTGTGTGTGTGTGTGTGTGTTTGTGTTTCTGTTACCACAATATCTTCGCAGCCGCTCAAGATATCATCAAAAATTTTAACAGGTGTGTAGTAGGGATGAAAATCTCCTACGAGTTCGAAATTGGTGAAAGTAGGTCGAGGTCAAGGTCATATTCCAAGCCGCGCTAGATATGTATCGGCTGGTGGCTGGTGTGATTCCCCCCATGGAAGGGCCTCTAGTTTTTTCAGTCTATAGGCTACTCTATAACCACACGCCAGTCTCGTAAAGGGTGAGCACAAACAAATCGCCTCCATATCGCCTTCTCCTCTGCCTTCCGCCCCTCCTTCCAGCTCACACCCCCGTCTCATATATCCCCATTCCATCTACATCTCATCTCCGGTCTCCATGCCAGTGTGAATGCGACATTGTTGTGTGCATAATCTCTGTGTGCACGTATAATCTTGCATGTGTGTACAGCGTATTATATCCCATTATATTCGGACGTGCACTTTGTCTTCCGCGCTTTGTTGTGCACAGGCGGGTTGGGTATTGTTTGAACATTGATTAGTAGTGGACACTACTTATGGTGTGTGTGTGTGTGTGTGTGTGTGTGTGTGTGTGTGTGTGTGTGTGTGTGTGTGTGATAGAGAGAGAGAGAGAGAGAATGAGTGTGTGTGTGTGTTTGTGTGTGTGTTTGAGAGAGAGAGAGAGAGAGAGAGAGAGAGAGAGAGAAATGCCAGGCTCTTGTGTTGATTTACTGCACTGTGTTGTTTATATTCAACAAGCAGCGAGAGAGAGAGAGAGAGAGAGAGAGAGAGAGAGAGAGAGAATGTGTTTGTGTTTCTGTGTTTGTGAGAGAGAGAGAGAGAGAGAGAGAGAGAGAGAGAGAGAGAGAGAGAGAGCGTCTGGAATCTGTCACTATATTTCCATCTTAAACCAAATACCGTCGGTTAAGGAAGCTCCGCAACACCTCCTCGTAAGCGATTTATTTTGCTTACCACGCCGTACTGTATTATTCTGTATTACGGTATATAAATCCTTCGAACATTACCATACTCTCCATATTCAGAAATAAATCGCTAAGGAAAAGGTGTTAGGGAGCCTCCTTACCCCAGAAGAATAAGGACCCTTGACTGCGGTAACCGAGAGAGAGAGAGAGAGAGAGAGAGAGACCCGTATTCTCGCAGGGTAAGGAAGCTCCCTAACACCTTTTCCTGAGTGATTTATCTTGCTTATTATACCATCCTCCTCTGTGTTTCTTAAATCATTCCAATATCGCCATAGTCTGTATAAGTAAGGTACAGAAGGATATCAACCAGCCATATCCAAAAATAAATCGCTAAAGAAGAGGTGTTAGGGAGAGTTAACCGTTCCTCCCAGTCCTTCATGTATGCAACAGGTCAACTCTGGAACTGTCTCCTGTTTGCTTTTCCGACTGCCTATGACCTCCAGTCTTTCAAACGCAGTGTGTTCAGGCATCTCGAAATGGCCGGATTCTCTCTCTCTCTCTCTCTCTCTCTCTCTCTCACACACACACACACACACACACACACACACACACACACATTTTACCTGGACGCAGTAATTATCTCACCTTTTCCCCGATCGATGTTGGACTATATTTAGAACAGGTTTGTGTGAGCTGCACCCACACACGATTATGTGCATGTGTGTGTGTGTGTGAGAGAGAGAGAGAGAGAGAGAGAGAGAGAGAGAGAGAGAGAGAGAGAGAGAGAGAGAGGGAGAGAGAGAGAGAGACAGACAGACAGAGAGACAGAGTCAGGTTCTCGCGTTGCTTACCTGTACTTGCTTTACGTCACTGTGTGGTTTAAATTCAACAAACAGTGAGAGAGAGAGAGAGACAGAGACAGACAGACAGAGAGAGAGCGAGAGAGAGTTTAATAGATCCACCCGGAACGTAACTTGCATTATGACTGGTTGCATTATGCTTGTGTGTGTGTGTGTGTGTGTGTGTGTGTGTGTGTGAGAGAGAGAGAGAGAGAGAGGGAGAGGGAGAGACAGACAGACAGACAGAGTGTGTGTTTGTGTGTGTGTGTGTGTGTGTGTGTGAGAGAGAGAGAGAGAGAGAGAGAGAGAGAGAGAGAGAGAGAATTTTCATGACCCTTGACCTCCATCATTTCCTTTTGACTCATGACGTCATTATCACAAATTTCATTATTTTTTTATCCCCATTTATCCATCTACAGCCAGACGCCCCAGTCCCATAAGGGGTGGCCACAAACAAATCGCCTCCGCTGTCCCCTGCCATTACGCTGCCCTCGCCCCAACTTACTCGTACACCCCCCTCTCTCACTTACCTCTCAGTTCCGACCCTCCATCTCATCCTCGGTCTCCTCTTCCTCTTCCCCCTCCACCACACACACACACACTCTCCTAGTTAGTCTCTCACTCCGTCCCTCAGCCTACTCCCCCTCTCTCATATACCTCTCCACTCCACCCCTCCATCTCATCCTTGGTCTCCTCCACCTCACTGACATACACTCGTAGTTAGTCTCTCACTTATGCCAGACGATTTTATTAAGCTTAGAGCATTTAATAATGAAGTGAATAAAATCGTCACACACACACACACACACACACACACACACACACACACACACACACACACACACACATCGGTAACATCAGCATTGCTTGACCCTCACCAGATGGGGTCACACACACACACACACACACACACACACACACACACACACACACACACACACACACACACACACACACACACACACACACACACACACACACACACATCGGTAACATCAGCATTGCTTGACCCTCACCAGATGGGGTCTCACACACACACACACACACACACACACACACACACACACACACACACACACACACACACACACGACAAACCAATCACTCATCACCCCACACATTTGTAACATCAGCACTCCCATACCGTCACCAGATGGGCTCTCTCTCTCTCTCTCTCTCTCACTCACACACACACACACACACACACACACACACACACACACACACACACACACACACACACACACACACACTGCTGTAATCCCATCGTAGTGAAGGGATTAAATAAGGTTGTATCTAACTCAGTCACACTGAGGTGGTTTGGCCATGTGGAGAGGATGGAGAGTGAGAGACTGACGAGGAGAGTGTATGTGAGTGAGGTGGAGGGGGGGAGAGGGAGGGGGAGGCCAAGGATGAGATGGAGGGATGGAGCGGAGAGGTATATGAGAGAGGGGGGTGTGAGCTGGGAGCAGGGCAGTGAAATGGCGGGGGACAGGGCGACATGGAGGCGACTTGTTTGTGGCCACCCCTTATGGGATTCAGGCGTCTGGCAATAGATAGATAATATAGATAGATATAACGTTATTTCATTCAGCTGAGGGCAAGACCTGTACAGTATATTCTTCGGGTAAGGCAGCTCCCTAACACCTCTTCCTTAGCGACTTATTTTTATTAATATAGAGTTAATATCCTTTTCGTTACAGAGAGTAGGGTGATATTGAAAAGATTAATATAACACAGATGAGTACATTAAGGTGTAATAAGCAAAATAAATCGCTTAGGAGACGGTGTTAGGGAGAGAACTGGGCCTAGATCACATGAAGCGTCTTCTGGAGTTCACACACTCGTCGGCTGAGGAAGCTCCCTAACACCTCTTCCTTGGCGATTTATTCCTGATCGCGGCTGGTTAATATCAATTTGTACTTTATTTATGCTGAGTGTGGTGGTATTTGAATGGCTTGAATGACACAGAAGTTAGTATGGAGTAATAAGCAAAATAAATCGCTTAGGAGGAGGTGTTAGGGAGCTTCTTAAGGAAGCTCCCTAACACCGACCAGCATACGAGCCCCAGAGTTCTAGATCCGTATTCTCATCGGTTAAGGAAGCTCCCTAACGCCTTTTCCTAAGAGATTTATTTAGCTTCTTACACCTTGATGTCCTCTTATTTGTTGCATAATTCCTTTCCATATCGCCGTACTCTGCATAAATCACGTACAAAAGGAGATCAGCCAGCCATATCCAAAACTAAATCGCTAAGGAAGAGGTGTTAGGGAGCTTCCTAACTCGACTAGATGATGATGATAATGACGATGATGATAATGATGACGATGATGATGATGATGATAATAATGATGATGACGATGATAATAATGATGATGATGGCAAGGACGATGAAGATGACAATGACGATGATAATAACGATGATGAACACAGTGACAGTGACGATGATAATAATAATAATAATAACAATAATAATAATAATGATAATGAAGGTGCTGTACAAGCTAAGAAGCCAGTGGTAATGAAGGTAGCATTCTCGCCACCCCCCTCCCTGCCACGCTGACCTGGCCTGACACACGTCACTGCCCCTGTAACCCTGAAGGCCATGAGACGCACGCAACACAGCCCCTCCCTCACCCCACACCCCTCTGACCAACCTTCCCTCACCCCATACCCCTCTGACCTACCTTCCCCTCACCCCACACCCCTCTGACCTACCTTCCCCTCACCCCACACCCCTCTGACCAACCTTCCCCTCACCCCACACCCCTCTGATCAACTCCCCCTCACCCCACACCCCTCTGACCAACCTTCCCCTCACTTCACACCCCTCTGATCACTCCTTCACCTCACCCCACACCCCTCTGATCATCCCTTCCCCTCACCCCACACCCCTCTGACCAACCTCTCTCACCCCACACCCCTCTGATCATCCTTTCCCCTCACCCCACACCCCTCTGACCAACCTCCCTCACCCCACACCCCTCTGATCATCCCTTCCCCTCACCCCAAACCCCTCTGACCAACCTCCCTCACCCCACACCCCTCTGATCATCCCTTCCCCTCACCCCACACCCCTCTGATCACCCCTTCCCCTCACCCCACACCCCTCTGACCAACCTTCCCCTCACCCCACACCCCTCTGATCACCCCTTCCCCTCACCCCACACCCCTCTGACCAACCTCTCACCGCACACCCCTCTGACCAACCATTCCCTCACCCCACACCCCTCTGATCACCCCTTCCCCTCACCCCACACCCCTCTCATCAACCCCCCTCCCCACACCCCTCTGACTAACCCCCCCTCACCCCACACCCCTCTGATCATCCCCCCTCACCCCACACCCCTCTGACCAACCTTCCCCTCACCCCACACTCCTCTGACCAACCCCCTTCCCCTCACCCCACACTCCTCTGGCCAACCTTCCCCACACCCCACACCCCTCTGACCAACCTCCCTCACCCCACACCCCTCTGATCACCCCTTCCCCTCACCCCACACCCCTCTGACCAACCCCCCCCTCACCCCACACCCCTCTGACCAACCCCCTTCCCCTCACCCCATTCCCCTCTGACCAACCCCCCTCACCTCACACCCCACTGACCAACCTTCCCCACACCTCACACCCCTCAAACCAATCTTCCCTTCACCCCATACCCCTCTGATCACCCCCTCCCCCATCCACAGTCTCTCTCCCCCTCCCCCAACCCCTCATCCCTACCCTCTCCCTCCTCCCCCCTCCCCAATACTCTCCCTTTCCTTCACCCACACACGAAGCTGATAATCCTCCCTTTATTCCTCTAGTCTCCCTTATTCTTCTCTCCTCCTCTCTGTTACTCTTTCTTCCTCCCCTCTCGCATCCTCCCTCCTCCTCTCTCACGTTTCTCTCCCTCTCTCCCCCATCCACCACCCCCTCCACATTCTTTCTCCCCCTCCCCCCTACACTTCCAGCATTCTCCCCCCCACCCATCTCCCCCCTCTCTTACAACTGCATATTCTCCCCTCCCACGCCTTATTCACCCCCACCCCTTATCTTATACTTGAATCGGTGTTGTGTGTGTGTGTGTGTGTGTGTGTGTGTGTGTGTGTGTGTGTGTGTGTTTAGTACTCTCTATCGCTGTTTTGGGGTGAAGGAAAGTCGTAACCGTGATGTGTGTGTGTGTGTGTGTGTGTGTGTGTGTGTGTGTGTGTGTGTGTGTGTGTGTGTTTATCCTGTAATCATTTGCATACATCACAACCTTGGCCTCCCTTCCCCTAGTTAGCATCCTTGGTCACGCTAAGCCGGGGGGGAGGAGGGGAGAGGGGAGAAAGAGGGAGGAAAGTAGAGGGGAAGAGGGAGGGAAGGTTGAAGACTGGGGAGGGAGGCAGGGAGAAGAATGTTGGGGTGGAGAGAAGAATGAGGAGGGGAAGGGAAATAGGAAGGATGGGGAGGGAAGGGAGAAGGGGAGGGGAAAGCTGACAGGGAGGGGGAAAAGAAAGTTGAGAGGCGGAGGGGGTGGAGGGAGGGGGAATAGAAGGAAAGGGGAGAGGGGGGAGGGAGGAAGGTTGAGTTGAGAGGGATTGAGGAGGGAAGGGAGAAGGGGAGAGGAAAGCTGAGAGGAAGGGGGAGAGGGCAGAGAGAAAAGAAAGTTGAGAAGGGGAGGGGGAGGAGGGAGGGGGAATAGAGAAAGGAAAGGGAGAGGGGGGAGGGGGTAAGGTTGAGGAGTGTAGGGGAAGAGGACGTGTGGAAGGCAGGGTAGGAGATGAGAATATATCAGTATACATTGCACACGTCCAGCCTTGCATCAAAGCCTGGAGCTCTGTCAGTACATTAAAATCACCACCGACCATCACTTCATTAGGCTATTTGTATTATTATTATTTTTTCATCTGATTCCCCATCCAGCCAGCATCCAGTCCTTTTTAGCCCCATCAAGGGAGTAGGAGCCCGGGACTAGGCATTTGAGGCAAGGATAACCAGCCTCGCTTTCTCCTGAGTGGCATTATGTGAGAAACTCCAACCTACCCTCGGCTGTAAACCCTTACAGACTCAGTCCAGTTTGAGCTCCTTATCACACTAGACCACCAGGCGTCATTTGGCTACATGGTTACCACCCAGCGTAGTAAATGATTTCCGGATTACAGGAGGCCATTTGACTTGTCAGTGTAGAGCCATCCGAAGGGAACGCCATATCGAGTGAATGGATGGTAGGCTAATACAGTTGCTATAGGGATTACATATATTCTTCATCAACCTCTTCAGTACAATACGCCTTCCAGTGTTCAGTAAAAAACTAAAATAAAATGAATGGTCCCCTGAGTAATACGTGTAGTGAGGTGAGTGGGGGAGAAGTTATTTGGCTTGGGAAGGGTGTGGGGTTAGGGAGCGCGTTGCCAGGAGAGAGAGAGAGAGAGAGAGAGAGAGAGAGAGAGAGAGAGAGAGAGAGAGAGAGGTGAGATATATGATTTGTTACAGGAGAGTGTGTACGGAGAAGCATATGAGAATCCTTTGACACACTGTAACTCGAGACAGTAACGTGTGTGTGTGTGTGTGTGTGAGAGAGAGAGAGAGAGAGAGAGAGGATGTGTGTGTGTGTGTGTGTGTGTGTGTGTGTGTGTGGATGAGTCACACACACGTGTAGCCCAGCACGTGCACCGCTTGCCACGTGTTTGTTTACTATCATGCCTCTGTGCTGGAGGGGGAGGGGACGCCTTCACGTGGTGACGCTGATACAATCCCGGGACTCTGCCTGGTCGTTCATATTTTCACCTCCCTCCCTATCCCCCACAAAACCATGTATAGAAGAGGCAAATAATAGGAACATAGATAGATAGATAGGTGGATAGATAGATAGATAAGAGAGAGAGAGAGAGAGAGAGAGAGAGAGAGAGAGAGAGAGAGAGAGAGAGAAATGTTACAAAACCCTGCATAAATGAGCCTAGCAGTAAGAGCAGAGAGACACAAATAGATAGATACAGATAGATAGATAGATAGATGGAGATAGTAGAGGCATGTAGAAATGAGGTTAGCAGTAAGAACAGATAGACAGATAGATATACTACTACTACTACTACTACTACTACTACAACTACTACTACAACAACTACTACTACAACTACTACTACTACTACAACTACTACTACTACTACTACTACTACAACTACTACTACTATACTACTACTACTACAACTACAACTACTACTACTACTACTACCATCATACTGTAGTACAAAACACACACACACACACACACACACACACACACACACACACACACACACACACACACATTACAAAAAGGTCTCCCCTCAAGAAAAAAAATTGGGGGGCAAGTCCTTATTCTCGTAGGGTAAGGAGGCTCCCTAACACCTCTTCCTTAGCGATTTATTTTTGGATATGTCTAGTTAATATCTGTATGTTATTTGTGCTGAGTATGGTGGTATTGGAAGGATTTATGTAACGCTGAGGAGGACAGTAAGGTGCAGCAAGTAAAATAAATCGGTTAGGAAGAGGTGTTAGGGGTGACTTTGATCTTGAAGGGTTGATATAGTTTTTATTAATCTCTTCAGTACGAGAGGCCTTCCCTAAAGCAGAGTATTATTATTATTATTATTATTATTGTTATTATTATTTTTATTATTGTTGTTATTAATGTTACTACTACTACTACTGCTGCTACTACTACTACTACTACTACTACTATTATTATTATTATTATTATTATTATTATTATTATTGTTACTACTACTACTACTACTGTTATTACTACTGCTGCTATTATTACTACTACTACATCGGTACTGCTACTACTACTACTACTACATCGGTACTACTACTACTACTACTGGGTTAAGGCGTCTGGCAATAGATAGATAGATAGAGTTTCAGTGAGGTGGGATGAGTTGGTGCAAGGAAGAGTTGGTCAGATGTTGAGAGGGGCAGGTGTAAGTGCTGGAATATATCAGGTTTTAGTGGCATTGACGGAGGTGTGCACTCTAGGAAGCTTTTTAGTTCTTGCTGTGTCTGGATGTTTTAATATAGGATAGAATGACGGGCGTTACAGGCCATAGAATAGGCAACATTATTCCCTTCAGTCCTACTTCCTGGAGAGAGAGAGAGAGAGAGAGAGAGAGAGAGAGAGAGAGAGAGAGACGAATAAAATAAACAAACGGTGGTAATGAAGAGGTTAACGCTGCGTGCTCTGATGTGTGTGTGTGTGTGTGTGTGTGTGTGTGTGTGAAAGAGCTAGAGAGCGAGGATAACGCTGCTTGCTCTGGTGTTGCGTGTGTAGCGGCAGTGATTATTTAACGTGAGTTTTGGTCGTGGGGATTCATTTACCTTGACTGCAGGGTTAGTGGGCTTATATCACCCAGCGAAGGAGGTGGAGCAGGCTGTGGATTCATGTCTGTCTGCCTGTTTGTGTGTGCACTATATATCTCAGAAAAATGGTATGGGAAGTAACTAAAATCTGGTGCATAGGTGGACAGCGGACCAGGGAAGAGTTGATTAGATTTTGAGGTGGATCCGGATATGCATACAGGAGTAAATCGTAAATTGGCGTGGGCGGAGGTATGTCCTGTCTGAGAATGTGAAACAGGGCAGCCTAAGACCGTAGAGTTAATTATGTGGGACCGTAAAAGTATTCGTCTGGTTAGATGGCCAGGTGGAGGGATTCAGATGCAGGAATAAATCGTTTTTTTTTTTTTTTTTAAGCGTTGGCGGAGGTATGGACGCCGTGAGTGCTCCTTAGTGATACATGTGTGATAAAGTAAGGCTGCTTGTGCTGTAGTATAAGTGGTATGTGTGTGTGTGTGTGTGTGTGTGTGTGTGTGTGTGTGTGTGTGTGTGTGTGTGTGTGTGTGTGTGTGTGTGTGTGTGTGTGTGTGTGTGTGTGTGTGTGTGTGTGTGTGTGTGTGTGTGTGTGTGCACGATAACATTGCAACCGTCCAAGATATCAGCACAAAATTTTGCAGGTGTATAGCAGGGAAACAAATCGATCACGAGTTCGAAATTGGTGAAAGTAGGTCAAGGTCAAGGTCTTATTCCGAGTCGCGCTAGATATATACCGGTATGTACCGGTATCGGCGCCGGTGAAGGTTTATATCCAAGGGGTGGTTGGGGTTTATTGCTCATGTAATGCCACTCAGGGATGAGTGAGGCTGGTCACTTTCATCTTAAATGTCAGGACCAACTTGCCTAGCCCCGGACTCCTATGCTCCTTATGGGGCAACATAGGATTAGATGATGGCTGGATGGATAAGTAGCGTAAGTAATTGTTGCTTCATTTTTGCGTAAGTCATTGTATCATTGTCCTGTGCTTATCAGGTGTATAACAGGCCTAAGTCACTGGTGTACCATTCTTGCGTCAGTCATCTCGGTTTGTCCGGGGTATAAGTGGCCTAAGCTGTTTTATTTATCTGCGTACGTTGCCTGTGTTTATCTGGCGTATATGTGGCGTAAGTCATTTTTCCATTTGCCTAAGTTGCCTGTGTGTATTTAGCGTATTAGTAGCGTAAGTCATTCCTGTATCATGTTTACGTAAGTCAGAAGTGTATTTGACGTATAACGAGTACGGGAAGTCACGGTTGTATTATTTTTACATGTGTGTTTATCTTGCCTATATGTAGCCTGTCATTTTGCCATTTGCGTAAGTTGCTTGTGTTTATCTGGCGTAAGTCACGGCTGTCTAATTCTTGCGTCAGTGATGTGGGTGGGTCAGTGGTGTGTGTGGTTGGGTCAGTGGTGTGTGGGTGGGTCAGTGGTGTGTGGGTGGGTCAGTGGTGTAGGTGGGTCAGTGGTGTGTGGGTGGGTCAGTGGTGTGTGGGTGGGTCAGTGGTGTGGGTGGGTCAGTGGTGCGGGTGGGCCAGGGTGCACCATCATGGCGTGCTGACTCCCGCGGCGGCTTTCAAGTTAATTGGTCGGAAGATGATTGCAGTGACGGGAGGGGGGGAAGGGGGAGGCAGGAATTAAGGGAGGTAGGGAGGGGATAGGCTGGACTGAAGGACAAGACGCATACGTAGCCAGTATACCGTAGTCAGTCTGGCCACTGGGTCTTCACTATAATGGCAGCGCACGACTTTGAGGTTGTCATTATCGTACCCTGGCAACCTACCTGTCAACAGCACGTCCGATTTCGTATCTTATTATACACAAATCATATGCACGGCTATGTTATACACGAATCACATGCGTATCATATTGTACACGAAATTGGACTCACTGTTGACGGGTAGGTTGCCAGGGCACTATAATAACAACCCCAGTCACGCGCCACGACTAAAGCATAAGGGAGGTTTGACCATGTGGAGAGGATGGAGAGTGAGAGACTGACTAGGAGTGTATGTGAGCAAGTTGGAGGGGGAGAGAGGGATGGGGAGAGACTGAGGATGAGATGGAAGGATAGAGAGGTGTACGTATGAGGGGAGTGTAAGTTAGGGGAAGGGCAGTGAAATGGCAGCGGGCAGGGCGACATGGAGGTGATTTGTTTTTGGCCACCCATTACGGGATTAAGACGTCTGACTATAGATATATAGATAGATTCTTTACAATACTCTCTTTACCCTAGCTTGGCCTAAAATTGCCATCACTCCATCTTGAATGCTGAGTTGTAGCGATTAACACCAGAAGAGGCTGCTAGTCACTAAGAAGTGTTGTGGAAAGCAGGTATAGCCGTAGCATCATTCTTTTCTGCCACTGGGCTTCGTGATGTAAGCTGCAACTGGGTGAAAATCTGGGCCAAGTTCAGGTGAAAAGAGTATATGAAGGTTTAACGTGAGTTTGACTGTGGCTGGGTTAGGTTAGGTTAGGTTAATATGTTGGTTAGATTAGGTTAAGTTAGATTGTTAGTATCTCTAAGGTATACGTACTCTCGTTGGTCAAGGAAGCTCCCTAACACCTCTTCCTCAGCGCCTAATTTTTGGTTATGGCTGGTTTAGTGTGTATGTTATGCCGAGTATGGTGATATTTGAATGATTTACACAGAAGAGGTTGGTAAGATGCAATAAGCAGAATAAATCGCTAAGGAAGAGGTATTAGGGAGCTTCCAACCAGAGAACACGATGGTATTTGAATGATTTACGTGACACAGAGGACGGTAGTAAGGTGCAGTAACCAAAATAAATCGCATAGAAAACGGTGTTCGGGAGCACCGTCGCTTATGGTCGATCGCAGGACCCATATACATATAGGGTCTTCTCACACCTTTCTACTACACAGATTTACTGACGTCACGCTTGAGACAGGGCACTCCCCCCATTTCTCCCCACCCACCATCTCCCTTGGGACCTCAGAGGGAGGCCTCACGTCGCGGTGAGGTGCAGCTGTCTGTCATCCTCCATACCCACCCCTCCCACACGCAACTCTGTTCCCCACACACATTTCCTCAATTCAAATGATTGTTTAACCTCTCCCTTCTCATATTTAAAGGTACATGATTTACAAATAAACACAATATACTCTAATAGTGACATTTATTAGGATACATGGATATCATCTTGTTATAAATGATATCGGATGTTTATTGGTACTGCTACCGGTATTGACTATATGTTACTATGTAGGCTTCATTTCCTTAACTTCAACATCTTACTCGCAGCTTTCGTGTCGAGTTAGCCAAATTTCTGTTTAATACCCGCATCCTGAAAAATACTCGGTATCGAACAAAAAGGCTAATTACTTCAGTAGGAAGAGACACATGCCTATATATTAGTACTGACAATGCCTTGCCAGTTGTCTTTTAAATTACCGTTGGTAAGGCTTAGGTTTTATGCTGGTTTTAAGCCACAGTATGTCAAATGTATATATTCCGCATATATCATGGAGAGAGAGAGAGAGAGAGAGAGAGAGAGAGAGAGAGAGAGAGAGAGAGAGAGAGACTCTGCGTAGATACCAAATCGTTAATTATAAATAACAAATCTCTTAATCCGAGCTATTAAATATATGTGAATGTATTTCATATACTCTTTGTGGCTTCATGTACATAAAAAGCTATATAGTTTTTACGAATTATTCACTCTTTGAGAACGAAAAGTGGCTGTATAAATCATTTCCAACGACCTGGCACCGTTGTTTTTGCGACCTGGAAGGGAGGGAGGGAGGGAAGGAAGGGGGGGGATGATAACATACTTCTTGCCAAACGCTTCCAGATGGAATTACTACGTTACGAACCTGCTTTAAACAAATACATTCTGCGATATACCGTACTTAATTTTCAACACTACTGCTTTCTTGCTAGGGTACTCAGTAATGGTTACCTACAGTACGTGGGTAGAACAAAATAATGGTGGGTAAATATGAATACTAGCAACTCATACTAGTGCGGTGGCCAGTTGCCTCAATTTATTTTACCTGGGCTGGAAAATGCAATGCACTACGTGCTTTTCCACATTTCTGCAAGCACTAACCCCGTGAGGGGAGATATACTGTACAGCTTATAAAGAGCAAAGCCCACCATATACAGGGATATGCACCTACGCAGAGAGAAAGAAAGAGAGAGAAAGGGGAAGGGACTTAACATTTAATGAAGCTGATGGCAGATTCAGCGTTGGCAGGACGTGCTCTTCAAGGCGTATTTGATTTTTTGGAATATGCAGTTTGAGAAGTTCATATTTTAGATTTCTTTTATAAGCACTTTGATCAAAGTGAAGGCTGCAGATGAGAGCAGTATTCGGATTAATTGTGTCTTTCCTCTTGCACAGATGAATCCACTTACATCTAATCTCTTCATCTTTGGGGAAAATATGGAAAGTTATATCCCCACCTTTCTTCAGTAACGAGTTACAGCCAAACAATGCACAATTGGTAGGCATTATTTCACTGGGCACATACAATGGAATAAAGTGCAGGTGACAGAGGTGACCTGTTTGGCGCCGTGACCTCTGAGCAACTGAGTCTTCTTCTCACTATATGGCAACCCCTTCTCGGAAGACCTCACCTGGTGTCTTCGCCATGACGTCATGCGCAAATGCGACGCGTTTTGGGGTCGGTATGGTTAGACCCTGTATGTATATGGGTCTTGGTCGATCGGAAGTACCTGGTGATAGTGGTCCGTATTCTTGTCGGGTAAGGAAGCTCCCTAACACCTCTTCCTTAGCGATTTGTTTTCCAAACTGCCCATTAATATCCCCTGGTTTCCTTCTTGTGTCTTGTCAGTGTCGATATAGATTGCATGAATAACACACAATATTATAGTAACGGAGCAGAATCAGGAATAAATCGGTGATGAAGAGGTGTTAGGGAGCCGCATGAATAACCCACAAGAATATAGTAACGGAGCCGAATCAGGAATAAATCGGTAAGGAACAGGTGTTGGGGAGCCGCATGAATAACCCACAAGAATATAGTATCGGAGCAGAATCAGAAATAAATCGGTAAGGAACAGGTGTTGGGGAGCTTCCAGACTGCACCAGAATACCGTTTGTTCTGATTCAAAACAGTGAACCGAAAATTGAGAGAGAGAGAGAGAGAGAGAGAGAGAGAGAGAGAGAGAGAGAGAGAGAGAGAGAGAGAGAGAGAACTACCGTCAAAAATCATCACTGCATTGACTACTCTTTTTTTTTTTTTTTTTTTTTTTTTAAATACAAGGAAGAAGGAACCAAAGGCCAGGAGCCCACAAACTGTTCCTTCCAAGAAAAAAAAAAAACAATACACAAGAGAGCCAGATTCAAGATCCGTTCATTTCGAGATGCCTGGACACACTGCGTTTGAAAGACTGGAGATCATAGGAAGTAGGAATTACGGACAGAGGGAGACAGTTCCAGAGTTGACCTGTTGCATAAATGAAGGACTGGGAGTAACGGTTAACTCTTGCATTAGAGAGTTGGACAGAAAAGGGATGAGAGTTTGTTGCTGGACGGGTTACTCTAACTTGGCCTAACATTGCCATCCCTCCATCTTGAAAGCTGAGTTTTACAATGAGATTAACGCTGCATTATGGTGCTAGTCACGAAGAAGTGCTGTGAAAAGGGTGTAGAGCCGTAGCATTGTCTTTTTCAGCCACTGAGCTACATGAAATAAGCTGCAAAAGGACGAAAATCTGGGCCAAGTTAAGGTGAACAGGGTATAGGTTGGTGTTTGTCAGAGCACGTGGTGTAAATTCAAAGTACTATCTATCTATCCATCTATCTATCTATTACCAGACGCCTTCATCCCGTAAAGGGTGGCCACAAACAAATCGCCTCCATGTCGCCCTGTCCCCTGTCATTTCGCTGCCCTCCCCCCTCAACTTACACCACCCCCCCTCTCATGTACCTCTCTACTCCATCCCTCCATCTCATCCTGGGTCTCCGCCTCACTCATCCACTCTCCTAGTTAGTCTCTCACTGGAAAATGCAAAACATGTTCCCCTTAAACCTGCACCTGCCTCCCCACGTGACAATGCCCCTCCCTCATGCACTGAGAGAGAGAGAGAGAGAGAGAGAGAGAGAGAGAGAGAGAGAGGAATAAAAATGACAGTATATATTCATCTGTAATTGAGAGAGAGAGAGAGAGAGAGAGAGAGAGAGGAATAAAAATGACAGTATATATTCATCTGTAATTGAGAGAGAGAGAGAGAGAGAGAGAGAGAGAGAGAGAGAGAGAGAGAGAGAGAGAGGAATAAAAATGACAGTATATATTCATCTGTAATTGAGAGAGAGAGAGAGAGAGAGAGGAATAAAAATGACAGTATATATTCATCTGTAATTGAGAGAGAGAGAGAGAGAGAGAGAGAGAGGAATAAAAATGACAGTATATATTCATCTGTAATTGAGAGAGAGAGAGAGAGAGAGAGAGAGAGAGAGAGAGAGAGAGAGAGAGAGAGAGAGAGAGAGAGGAATAAAAATGACAGTATATATTCATCTGTAATTGAGAGAGAGAGAGAGAGAGAGAGAGAGAGAGAGAGAGAGAGAGGAATAAAAATGACAGTATATATTCATCTGTAATTGAGAGAGAGAGAGAGAGAGAGAGAGAGAGAGAGAGAGAGGAATAAAAATGACAGTATATATTCATCTGTAATTGAGAGAGAGAGAGAGAGAGAGAGAGAGGAATAAAAATGACAGTATATATTCATCTGTAATTGAGAGAGAGAGAGAGAGAGAGGAATAAAAATGACAGTATATATTCATCTGTAATTGAGAGAGAGAGAGAGAGAGAGAGAGAGAGAGAGAGAGAGGAATAAAAATGACAGTATAAATTCATCTGTAATTGAGAGAGAGAGAGAGAGAGAGAGAGAGAGAGAGAGGAATAAAAATGACAGTATACATTCATCTGTAATTGAGAGAGAGAGAGAGAGAGAGAGAGAGAGAGAGAGAGAGAGAGAGAGAGAGGAATAAAAATGACAGTATATATTCATCTGTAATTGAGAGAGAGAGAGAGAGAGAGAGAGAGAGAGAGAGAGAGAGAGAGAGGAATAAAAATGACAGTATATATTCATCTGTAATTGAGAGAGAGAGAGAGAGAGAGAGAGAGAGAGAGAGAGAGAGAGAGAGAGAGAGAGAGAGAGTAATAAAAATGACAGTATATATTCATCTGTAATTGAGAGAGAGAGAGAGAGAGAGAGAGAGAGAGAGAGGAATAAAAATGACAGTATATATTCATCTGTAATTGAGAGAGAGAGAGAGAGAGAGGAATAAAAATGACAGTATATATTCATCTGTAATTGAGAGAGAGAGAGAGAGAGAGAGAGAGAGAGAGAGAGAGAGAGAGAGAGGAATAAAAATGACAGTATATATTCATCTGTAATTGAGAGAGAGAGAGAGAGAGGAATAAAAATGACAGTATATATTCATCTGTAATTGAGAGAGAGAGAGAGAGAGAGAGAGAGAGAGAGAGAGAGAGAGAGAGAGAGGAATAAAAATGACAGTATATATTCATCTGTAATTGAGAGAGAGAGAGAGAGAGAGAGAGAGGAATAAAAATGACAGTATATATTCATCTGTAATTGAGAGAGAGAGAGAGAGAGAGAGAGAGAGAGAGAGAGAGAGAGAGGAATAAAAAAGACAGTATATATTCATCTGTAATTGAGAGAGAGAGAGAGAGAGAGAGAGAGAGAGAGAGAGAGAGAGAGAGAGAGAGGAATAAAAATGACAGTATATATTAATCTGTAATTGAGAGAGAGAGAGAGAGAGAGAGAGAGAGAGAGAGAGAGAGAGAGAGAGAGAGAGAGGAATAAAAATGACAGTATATATTCATCTGTAATTGAGAGAGAGAGAGAGAGAGAGAGAGAGAGAGAGAGAGAGAGAGAGGGAAAATAAGAATGATAGTATGTGTTCACACCTAAAATTCTGAGCGAGAGAGAGAGAGAGAGAGAGAGAGAGAGAGAGAGAGAGAGAGAGAGAGAGAGAGAGAATCATAGTACTCTTGTAAAACCAGTAAATAACTCTGATATACTCGTGCCGTATTGTCGGTAGAATTGAAGACTACCTAGCACCTTTTCCTTAGCGATTTATTCTTCATATTACACGGTTAGGTTCTTATGTATATTATTCGGGAGTGGGGTGGCTCAGTGGTAAAGCGTGTGACTCAGAGCTCGTGAGGTCGAGAGTTCGCGCCCCTCCCAGGTAGTTGCCTTTGCTGGGAGGGGTAGCTGTCTCTGTTAACCCTGGCAGAACAGGAAAAACAGATGTAATAAGCAAAATAAATCGCTTAGGAAAAGGTGTTAGGGAGCTTCTTTAACCGACGAGAGCACGGGGGAATAATCCTTTTGTTTATTATCCACACCTATTTTCTATCTATCTATCTATTGCCAGACGCCTTAATCCCGTAAGGGGTGGCCACAAGCAAATCGCCTCCATGTCGCCCTGTCCCCCGCCATTTCACTGCCCTGCTCCCAACTCACCCCCTCCCTCCCATATACCTCTCCACTCCATCTCATCCTTGGCCTCCCCCTTCCTCTCCCTCCCTCCACCTCACTCACACACACTATCCTCGTCAGTCTCTTACTCTTCATCCCTCCGTCTCATCCTTGGCCTCCCCCTCCCTCTCCCCACCTCCACCTCACTCACACACACACTCCTCGTCAGTCTGTCCAAATGATAGCGTGTATTCTGTATCGTGGTGGGTTATTTTGTGGCCAGGCATCAGAATAATATTGCTGGTTCTACAGCATGCGATGGGGAAGGGGTATACTGTATATATGAGACATGTAGACCTGTAGTGTCATTATGGAGATGAATGTTTTGTTGACCCGTAGCACTTCTTCGTGATTTCTTTTGGCATGTTACGCCTTAGAGTTCTCCTCTGTGTTATTTATGGCTTTTGTTGTTGTTATTATTATTATTATTATTATTATTATTATTATTATTATTACCATATTATTATTTTTATTGCTAACTATTACGGTGCGGGAATTTTCTCTACATCTTTCATTCCTTCTTTCAGTCTTTCCTTCCTTTCTCTTTCCTTCCATCCTTCTCTCCTTCCTTCCTTCCATCCTTCCCTCCTTTCTTCCCTCTTTATTATTATTATTATTATTATATAATTAATTATTATTATCGTAAGTAGAGGATTTCAGTATGTCTTTAAAACTCATTCGCTGAGGAAGAGGTGTTACGAAGGCACAGAATCGGCGAGAATAAGGCACAAAGACGACAGCTTGCCAAGCTTATGGAATAAATACCGTACTGTTGATTGGATGTGGATGTGATAGGAAGCGTTAGAAGAAACACACTGAGGTGGTTTGGCCATGTGGAGAGGATGGAGAGTGAGAGACTGATGAGGAGAGTGTATGTGAGTGAGGTGGAAGGGGGGAGAGGGAGGGGGAGGCCAAGGATGAGATGGAGGGATGGAGAGTAAGAGACTGACGAGGAGAGTGTATGTGAGTGAGGAGGAGGGGGGAGAGGGAGGGGGAGGCCAATGATGAGACGGAGGGATGGAGAGTAAGAGACTAACGAGGAGAGTGTATGTGAGTGAGGTGGAGGGGGGGAGAGGGAGGGGGAGGCCAAGGATGAGATGGAGGGATGGAATGGAGAAGCATATGAGAGAGGGGGGTTGTTATCTGGGAGCAGGGCAGTGAAATGGCGGGGGACAGGGCGACATGGAGGCGATTTGTTTGTGGCCACCCCTTACGGGATTAAGGCGT
>NC_136987.1:25924010-25931510 GCF_032717465.1 Coenobita brevimanus | reverse complement strand
GTTCCTTCCAAGAAAAAACAAAAACAATACACAAGAGAGCCAAATTCAAGATGCGTTCATTTCGAGATGCCTGGACACACTGCGTTGGAAAGACTGGAGATCATAGGAAGTAGGAACTACAGACAGAGGGAGACAGTTCCAGAGTTGACCTGTTGCATAAATGAAGGACTGGGAGTAACGGTTAACTCTTGCATTAGAGAGTTGGACAGAAAAGGGATGAGAGTTTGTTGCTGGACGGGTTACTGAGGGCTACATACGAGAGAGAGAGAGAGAGAGAGAGAGAGAGAGAGAGAGGGGGAGAGAGAGAGAGCCGCTGCAGCACTTCGGTTCCCACATACATCACTTCCTACAGACATCCTTTCCACATCCGTGCTTCGTCAGCATGGGGAAGGGTTAACTCTCTCTCTCTCTCTCTCTCTCTCTCTCTCTCATCTATCTATCTATCTATCTATCTATCTTTCTGCCTATCAACCTATCTCTCTCTCTCTCTCTCTCTCTTTGTCATCTATCTATCTATCTATCTATCTTTCTGCCTATTAACCTCTCTCTCTCTCTCTCTCTCTCTCTCTCTCTCTCTCTGTAAGCCCAGCAGTGTCGTCGGCAGCAGTGTGAGGCGTGGGATGCATAATAGATCGCTGGGTTGGCCAAAATAAATCGCTGAGTGATAGAGATTTGCGAACCGGACCTGTTAACCGCAACACAGCCTCTGGGAAGGTGTGAGGTAGTGAGAGTGGAGTAACGGGATGGTGTGGGATGCGTGTGGGTGGGGGTGGGCGGGATGGTGTGGGTTGGGGGTGGGTGGGATGGTGGGGGTTGGGGGTGGGTGGGATGGTGGGGGTTGGGGTGGGATGGTGGGGGTTTGGGGGTGGGTGGGATGGTGTGGGTTGGGGGTGGGTGGGATGGTGGGGGTTGGGGGTGGGTGGGATGGTGGGGGTTTGGGGGTGGGTGGGATGATGTGGGTTTGGGGGTGGGTGGGATGGTGTGGGTTGGGGGTGGGTGGGATGGTGGGGGTTGGGGGTGGGTGGGATGGTGTGGGTTTGGGGGTGGGTGGGATGGTGGGGGTTGGGGGTGGGTGGGATGGTGTGGGTTGGGGGTGGGTGGGATGGTGGGGGTTGGGGGTGGGTGGGATGGTGTGGGTTGGGGGTGGGTGGGATGGTGTGGGTTGGGGGTGGGTGGGATGGTGTGGGTTGGGGGTGGGTGGGATGGTGTGGGTTGGGGGGGGTGGGATGGTGGGGGTTTGGGGGTGGGTGGGATGGTGGGGGTTGGGGGTGGGTGGGATGGTGGGGGTTGGGGGTGGGTGGGATGGTGGGTGGGAGGGGTGGGTGGGATGGTGTGGGTTGGGGGGTGGGTGGGATGGTGTGGGTGGGGGTGGGTGGGATGGTGTGGGTTGGGGGGTGGGTGGGATGGTGGGTGGGAGGGGTGGGTGGGAAGATGAGGTAAATCGACACAGAAAGGACTGGCTTACACCCGCATACTCTCTCACTTGCCTCACTCTCTCACTCCTCTCTCACTCTCTCACCTTTTTCTCTCACTCACGGCCACCTTCCATCGCCCTCACGGCACAGCAGGGAAACACCGCCGGAGTCCATTACCCGGAGGAGAGAGAGAGAGAGAGAGAGAGAGAGGAGGGTGAGGAAAGTCTACATCGGGTCGAAGTTGTTATGTTCTCACAGTTAGAGAGAGAGAGTGTTAACCCTTCTCCATGCTGACGAAGCACGGATGTGGAAAGGTCTGTAGGAAGTGATGTATGTGGAAACCGAACTCTCTCTCTCTCTCTCTCTCTCTCTCTCTCTCTCTCCAACACTTAAAGAAAAAGTTTGGTGGTAACAGAAATTAAAAAAAATATATATATAGTGTAAACCGCTTCTCTCTGATCACGTGTGTGTGTGTGTGTGTGTGTGTGTGTGTGTGTGTGTGTGTGTGTGTGTGTATGTTTTATAGGACCAAGTGTGTGTGTGTTTTATAGGACTAAATGTGTGTGTGTGTGTGTGTATGTGTGTGTGTGTGTGTGTGTGTGTGTGTGTGTGTGTGTGTTTTATAGGACCAAGTGTGTGTGTGTGTGTGTGTGTGTGTGTTTTATAGGACCAAGTGTGTGTGTGTGTGTGTGTGTGTGTGTGTGTGTGTTTTATAGGACCAAGTGTGTGTGTGTGTGTGTGTGTGTGTGTGTGTGTGTGTTTTATAGGACCAAGTGTGTGTGTGTGTGTGTGTGTGTGTGTGTGTGTGTGTGTGTGTGTTACAGGACTGGGGGTGAAAGCAGTCAGTGAACTATAATTCACTGCCTTCCTCCCGCACCTGCACATCAAACTCATCCTCCACTTCTCTCTCCACCTCCACTTCCACTCACACCACCACCTCCACTTCCACTCACACCACCACCTCCACTTCCACTCACACCACCACCTCCACTTCCACTCACACCACCACCTCCACTTCCACTCACACCACCACCTCCACTTCCACTCACACCACCACCTCCACTTCCACTCACACCACCACCTCCACTTCCACTCACACCACCACCTCCACTTCCACTCACACCACCACCTCCACTTCCACTCACACCACCACCTCCACTTCCACTCACACCACCACCTCCACTTCCACTCACACCACCACCTCCACTTCCACTCACACCACCACCTCCACTTCCACTCACACCACCACCTCCACTTCCACTCACACCACCACCTCCACTTCCACTCACACCACCACCTCCACTTCCACTCACACCACCACCTCCACTTCCACTCACACCACCACCTCCACTTCCACTCACACCACCACCTCCCCCTCACCAAACAACACCTGTCAGGACTAAAGTATCATATCAGTACATAATAGCCAGTAACGTACATATTAGCCAGTAACGTACATAATAGCCAGTAACGTACATAATAGCCAGTAACGTACATAATAGCCAGTAACGTACATAATAGCCAGTAACGTACATAATAGCCAGTAACGTACATAATAGCCAGTAACGTACATTACATAATAGCCAGTAACGTACATAATAGCCAGTAACGTACATTACATAATAGCCAGTAACGTACATAATAGCCAGTAACGTACATTACATAATAGCCAGTAACGTACATAATAGCCAGTAACGTACATAATAGCCAGTAACGTACATAATAGCCAGTAACGTACATAATAGCCAGTAACGTACATAATAGCCAGTAACGTACACTACATAATAGCCAGTAACGTACATAATAGCCAGTAACGTACATAATAGCCAGTAACGTACACTACATAATAGCCAGTAACGTACACTACATAATAGCCAGTAACGTACATAATAGCCAGTAACGTACACTACATAATAGCCAGTAACGTACATAATAGCCAGTAACGTACATAATAGCCAGTAACGTACATAATAGCCAGTAACGTACATAATAGCCAGTAACGTACATTACATAATAGCCAGTAACGTACATAATAGCCAGTAACGTACATTACATAATAGCCAGTAACGTACATAATAGCCAGTAACGTACATTACATAATAGCCAGTAACGTACATAATAGCCAGTAACGTACATTACATAATAGCCAGTAACGTACATAATAGCCAGTAACGTACACTACATAATAGCCAGTAACGTACACTACATAATAGCCAGTAACGTACATAATAGCCAGTAACGTACACTACATAATAGCCAGTAACGTACATAATAGCCAGTAACGTACATAATAGCCAGTAACGTACACTACATAATAGCCAGTAACGTACACTACATAATAGCCAGTAACGTACATAATAGCCAGTAACGTACATAATAGCCAGTAACGTACATAATAGCCAGTAACGTACATAATAGCCAGTAACGTACATAATAGCCAGTAACGTACATAATAGCCAGTAACGTACACTACATAATAGCCAATAACGTACACTACATAATAGCCAGTAACGTACACATGTAATCTAGAGGTTAGATGCAGGTCATGGCAAGGGCTGGTGGAAGTGTCGTTCGCACATCCACACATTCAGGATTGCCATAGACAGCGGGTGTGACGTCTGATCGGAAAGTCCCCAGGCTCGGGAAAGTTCCACACAACAGTGCCTTACACGTGACAACCACTCATATACAGGAGAGAAGGAGTTAGCAGGCAGGAGTGTGGAGGGAGACGAAAGAAGGGGTTTTAGGAGAGAGAGAGCGAGAGAGAGAGGCACGATGGGGAAAGGCAGGCGTGCAGGTTAGCGAGTAGCTCTCATTACGCTCTGTGAGACTCACTGTATTACTCACTGAGATATTCGCTTTGAAGAAAATAAACCACAGTCAAACCCCAGACTCATCGTTATCATTCTCCTGTCACCGACGACATGTACAACTAACATTCCTTTCGTAAAATCCCTACAGATCAACTCACTGTTACAATACCTCGGTGACGACGACGATATAATATTTCTACAGTTACGATACACCAATCTACGAAGTTCACCGTTAGCAGCACAACGCCCTTTGCATGCAAGGCCCTACAGTCACCCCTGCCACCGTATATCTGTGGCCTAACCTATCTCCCTGCGGTCAGTCCCAGTCAGTCTTCATGAAGGTCTTTTTGCTTCGTGCTGACCCCCTCATCCCGGGACATTCCACTATTCATCCCTCGTTGGTTTCATGCCCAGCTCAAAGGGTTGACTACTCCCTATCTTTCACGACACATTTACCTACTACACCGACGCCATAGCAGCTCAGGAGCCATTGGATTAAGTGGATAAGTTGGGTGGATGAGAGAGACAGATTAGAGCTCTCTTTATTTGCTCTAACTTCTAGCTACACCAAACCCACCTTCGTAGAGAATTGAGAGGATTTTGCTTTTTTATGCGAGGAAGGAGGAACCAAAGGCTGAGGCCGCAAAACAGTTCCTTCCATGAAAACAAAAAAACAAATGAGAGCCAAATTCAAGATCCGTTCATTTCGAGATGCCTGGACACTGCGTTTGAAGACTGGAGATCATAGGCAGTAGGAAATACAGACAGAGGGAGACAGTTCCAGAGTGGATGTGTTGGGTGGAGGAGAGAGACAGATTAGAGCTTTCTTTATTTGCTTTAACGTCTAGCAACACCAAACCCATCTTCAGAGAGTATTGAGAGTATGAAGGTTGAGTGTATATTGTCATCAGACTCTTTGGCTTGGTATGTGGATGTGATAGGAAGCGTTAGGAGAAACACACTGAGGTGTTTTGGCCATGTGGAGAGGATGGAGAGTGAGAGACTGACGAGGAGAGTGTATGTGAGTGAGGTGGATGGGAGGAGAGGAAGGGGAGGCTAAGGATGAAATGGAGGGATGGAGTGGAGAGGTACCGGTACATGAGAGAGGGGGGTGTGAGCTGGGAGCAAGGCAGTGAAATGGCAGGGGACAGGGCGACATGGAGGCGGTTTGTTTGTGGCCACCCCTTACGGGATTAAGGCGTGTGGCAATAGATAGATGGATAGATAGATAGATAGATAGACAATATGTAGCTTGTGTATGTGTTGGTGAGAAGTAATGGGAGGTGAAAACTGTACTCACTTTACTCTAACTTGGCCTAAAACTGCCATCTTCCCGTCGTGGGTGCAGAGTTATAAGAATAGCCTGGCACTAGAGTATGATGCTAGTCACGAAGAAGTGCTGTGGAGAGGACGTAGAGCTGCGTTGGTGTGTGTTTCTGCTGCTAAGGTAACGTAAAATAAGCAGCAAATAGACGAAATTCTGGGCCAAGTTAAGGTGAAAGGAGTAGAGTGAGAGAGGGATGGTAAGGGAAGGAATGTCTGTCTATGTATCTATTGCCAGACGCCTTAATCCCGGAAGGGGTGGCCACAAACAAATCGCCTCCATGTCGCCCTGTCCTCCGCCATTTCATTGCCCTTCTCCCACTCACCCCCCCTCTCTCATATACCTCTCCACTCCATCCCTCTATCTCATCCTCGGCCTTCCCCTCCCTCTCCCCACAGTTTTTACGAGGAACAAATATTCACAGCTCTAGTATTAACATGATTTCTTTCTGTGTGGTCGAGAGGTATATGAGGGAGGGGGGAGGGCAGTCAAATGGTGGGTGACAGAGCGACCTGGAGGCGTTTTGTGTGCGGCCACCCTTTGCGGGATTAGGGCGTCGGGCTATAGATAGATAGATGGATAGAGAGAACACCCATGCAACAATATAGCAACTGCACAACACTGACCCACACAGCTATCAGTGATGCCAAACACTGTAGGTTTAGCACTGAGATTAAGGCGTCTGGCAATAGATAGATAGATAGATAGATAGAGATTAATAGATAGGTAGATAGATAGATAGATAGACTAGGGAAGGTGGGCCTCGGGTGGGTTACGCTTATTTCATCAAGTTTTGAAAGCGTGAAGAGTGAGTCAGAGAGAGAGAGAGAGAGAGGGAAGGAGGGAGAGAGAGAGAGAGAGAGGGAAGGAGGGAGAGAGAGAGAGAGAGGCAGAGGGAGGTATTCGCGTGTGGTTACAAGCTTGCTAACACCTCTTCCTTACCGATTTATTTCCGATTCTGCCCAGTTACCCTATTCTTGTGTTATTCATGCATTCTGGTGTCGTTAGGAAGCTTACTAACACCTCTTCCTTACCGATTTATTTCTGAGTCTGCTTCGTTACTAAATTCTTGTGTTATTTATGCAGTCTATGTCGGTATTGAAAAGGCATGAAAAGCTAACGAAGGGATATTTATGAGTAGTTTGGAAAATAAATCGTTAAGGAAGAGGTGTTAGGGAGCTTCATTACCCGACGGGAATACGGACCAGGGTCTGTGTCGGTAGCGTACTAAGTTCCAGTTACGGACAGTCCAAACCATCACCTTTTCTCACACCCCTCGACGCGTAGCTGTCTGTTTGTAGATGTAGGTACGAGTACGAGTGTGGCGTCTGATGGGGCGAATTACTGAAAACTCTTCGGTAAATTGGCCGGGAAAGGCAGTCCGACGTTATGGTGTGGCGTGATGGTACATAGAAGAAGAGTTAAGTGAGGGATTTGTATATTTAGTGGCTTTATATCAACCGATGACTGTGAGGGCACAAGGTATAATGTCACTTTGCCTACACAGTCTCTATACAAACCCAACGCTTGTTACGCCAGGCATTACACACGTCGGTTGCAACATCAGCGATAAGTCCCTTAGCCCAGCGTTTCTTAACCTGGGCTGCTGGAATCAATGTTAGGGGCTGCTGGAAAATGCTGCATTGTTTTTTTTTCTTGTTGGTTTTGCTTAGTATTGGCATCCTTGATTTTTTTTTTGGAGAATGTATAAAATAAACTGTTAGGCAGCACGTCACTTTATCCCAGCAGTAGTGTAGCAACTGTAGTGCCAGTAACCAGGTGTAAAGGGCTGCTGGACGGACACCCTATCACAGGTGGTGCTGAGGTCGGCAGAGGTTAATAAACGCTGTAGTTTACTCGTAGCTTCTCAGGTGATCAGCATGGCATGGTTGGGTCACACGGCTCTGACTAATACCAGCCACAGGAGATTTGTCAGGCTAACTACACT
>NC_136987.1:25914010-25919010 GCF_032717465.1 Coenobita brevimanus | reverse complement strand
TAGCGCTGATATCACGTCATAGGTAGCGGTGGAGCTGAGGAAGAGGCTAGTCTTTGAAACCCCCCTGAAGCTTTCGTTTAAATCTGGCGCCATATCCGTTACCGTGGTTGTGAGGGAGGCGGCCACGCAGCCAACGCGGCGCCTCCCACACCACCACCCGTATCCTATCAACTTTTCCTTAGCGATTTATTTTATTATTATTTTTTTTTTGTTACACTCGTATCCAAACACCTCTTCCTTAGTGGTTTGTTTTTATTGCACCCGTATCCAAACATCCTTTCCTTAGCGATTTATTTTTTATTGCACCCGTATCGAAACACCTGTTCCTTAGCGATTTAGTTTGTTTTTATTACACCTTACTGCCCTCTTCTCTGTTATATAAATCCTTCCAGTAACGCCATACTCTATAAATAACGTACAACCTTACACACCACATCCGTATCCTAACATCTCATCCTTAGCGATTTATTTTGTTTTTTGTTACACCCGTATCCAAACACCTCTTCCTTAGCATTTTCTTTTTATTGCACCCGTATCCAAACACCTCCTCCTTAGCGATTTTTTTTTATTGCACCCGTATCCAAACATCTCTTCCATAGCGATTTATTTTCTTTTTATTACACCATACAGCACTCTTCTCTGTTAAATCCTTCCAATAACGCCATACTCTATAAATAATGTACAACCTCACACACCACCACTCATATCCAAGCATCTTTTCCTTAGCGATTTATTTTGTCTTTATTACACCTTACTGCCCTCTTCTCAGTTACATAAAGCCTTTCAGTAACGTCATACTCAGCTTAAATAACGTATAGTCTATTCTCATCGGTTGAGGAAGCTCCGTGACACCTTTTCCTTAGCGATTTATTTTTGGATACAGCTGACATATCCTTCTATACCTTTTTTATGCAGAGTATGGTGATGTTAGAATGATTTATGTAGCACAGAAGAGGACGGCAAGATGTAACAAGCAAGATAAGTCACTTAGGAAAAGGTGTTACGGAGCATCCTTACTTGACAAGAATACGAGCCCCAGGACCCGTATCCTCGTTGGTTGAGGAAGCTCCCTAACACATTTTCGTAAGCGATTTGTTTGTTACACCTTACTGTCCTCCTCTGTGTTACATAAATCCTTGCAATATCGCCTTACGCTGCATAAATACCGCACAGGAGGATAGTAACCAGCTATATCCAAAAATAAATCGCTAAGGATGAGGTGTTAGGGAGGTTCCTTAACGGACGAGAATACGGATCTGGATATTTATAAACTCTCTTAAATATAAGTTCTGTAAGGAAGCTCCCTAGCAACTCTTCCGTAGCGATTTATTTTTGGATACATCTGGTCTGTGCTATTGCGATATTGGAATGATTTATGCAACACGGAGAAGGACGGTAAGGTGTAATAAACAAAATAAACCGCTTAGGAAAAGGTGTTAGGGAGCTTCCTGAACCGACGAGAATACGGGCCTCAGAGAGAGAGAGAGAGAGAGAGAGAGAGAGAGAGAGAATCCATCCATTTCGAGATACCTGGACACTGCGTTTGAAAGACTGGAGGTCATAGGCAGTAGGAAATACAGACAGAGGGAGACAGTTCCAGAGTTGACATAAGTAGCATAAAGAGGCTCCGTAGCACTTATTCAGCAGCGATTTATTCTGCGGATTACACCTCAGTAGATCTTGTAATTATGTACTGTAGGTATGAAATTATATAAATAGCAAACAGGAGAGTGTTGAGATATGCAAAATAAATCACTTGGGAGTAGGTGTTAGGAAGGCTTATGCCACGCTTGATTATACGTTTTCTTTCACTCCTGCTACTTCGATTGTCTATATCTACCTGTCTATCTATCTGTCTGTCTATCTGTCTATCTATCTATCTAGTCAGACGCCTTAATCCCGTAAGTGGTGGCCACAAACAAATCGCCTCCATGTCGCCCTTTCCCCTACCATTTCGCTGCCCTCCCCCCAACTTACACCTCCCTCTCATATACCTCTCCATCCCTCCATCCCATCCTCGATGTTCCCCCTCCCTCTGCCTCACTCACTCTCCTAGTCAGTCTCTCACTCCATCCTATTCACATGGCCAAACCACCTCAGTGTGTTTCTCCTAACGCTTCCTATCACATCCACATCCACACCACAACGCTCCTTCACTTCCTCATTTGTCAGTCTGTCTCTCCATGTGACTCAGCCTCCCCCTCCCTCTCCCCTTTCCCCCTCTCTACCTCACTCACATACACTCCTCGTCAGTCTCTCACCCTCCGTGCTCTCCACATGGCCATACCACCTCAGTGTATTTCTACCACATCCACATCCACACCACAACGTTCCTTCACTCCCTCATTTAGCATAGTTGTATACTTAGGGACACTTGCATATCACATCTTGAATAATTCACACGATAACGTATCTTTGTAATTATGCCAGTTTAGTGTTATCAGGTGTGTGTGTGTGTGTGTGTGTGTGTGTGTGTGTGTGTGTGTGTGTGTGTAATATATAGAAGGTAATATGAGAGAAGGAATAGCATATATACGTGTAAGGCTGTGTGTGTGTGTGTGTAACATATGGAAGATAATATGAGAGAAAGAATAGCATATATACGTGTAAGGCTCTGTGTGTGTGTGTGTGTGTGTGTGTGTGTGTGTGTGTGTGTGTGTGTGTTATATGGAACCAAACACCACACTCAGTCCTACACATCCACACCCATACCTGCACACCCTTACATGTGTACACGCAACACTTACACGCACACATACCTTCAGTAAGGCTAACACTTACACACACGTACACATACCATTACTCATACTTACACACACACTTACAAACACCCTCACTCACACTTACACACACCCTCACTCACACTTACACACACCCTCACTCACACTTACACACCCTCACTCACACTTACCCTCACTCACACTTACACACACACACACACACACACACACACACACACACACACACACACACACACACACACACACACACACCTTGCCTCACCCTTGCTGTACACACTCTTATTTCCTGCACTCACTGTACACACACCCACCCCATTGCACAAGCACCCTGACGCATCCCCACTTTACACACACACACACACACACACACACACACACGTACTCTCTCTCTCTCTCTCTCTCTCTCTCTCTCTCTCACACACACACACACACACACACACACACACACACACACACACACACACACACACACACACACACGTGATAATGTCGTGTCAGATGTTGGGTGGTGTGAGAGGTGGTGTGCTGGTGTGAGGAGTGGTGGTGTGTGGGGTGGTAAGCGGAATAAATCACTTAGGAAAAGGTGTTAGGGAGCTTCCTTAGAGGAGAACACCGGCTGAGGTTTCGATAGTTCTTACATGGAAGTGGAGGGAGGGAGGGAGAGGGGTAGACCGAGGATGAGGTGGAGGGATGGAGTTGAGAGGTGTATGAGGGAGGGGGGAGTGAGCTGGGGGGGAGGGCAGTCAAATGGTGGGTGACAGAGCGACTTGGAGGCGTTTTGTCTGCGGCCACCCTTTGCGGGATTTGGGCGTCGGGCTATAGATAGATGGATAGACGGACAGATAGATAGATAGATAGAAGTTTACCTGTTCCCCTACCTGTCAGCAAGTGGGTTGGTGGAGGGTTAGTGCCCCTCCTTGTAAAACCACTAACTCAAACGGCCACCCCTCATGGGATTATGGCGTCTGGCTGTAGATAGATGGACGGATAGATAGATGGATAGATAGATAGGTAGATAGACAGATAGATAGATAGGTGGGTAGATAGACAGATAGATAGATAGACCTACGCGCCAGTAGGGGACTCAAGTGGCTCCAACAGTCCCTTGTTCACACCTCTTGCTCGCTCTTGCACCATCACCGTAACTCCTCTCCCTAAGTGATTTATTTTGCTTATTATATCTTCCAGTGCTCTTCCTTTTTCGTCTAAGAAAGCACCGTAACTCCTCTTCCTAAGTGATTTACTTTGCTTATTATACCGTCCCGTGTTTTTCTTTTCTCGTCTGTTAAGGAAGTTCCCTAACACCACTTCCTAAGTGATTTATTTTGCTTACAGTATTATACCTTCCCGTGCTCTCTTTTTCCCGTCTAAAGAATCTCCCTAACACCTCTTCGTAAGTGATTTATTTTGCTTATTATACCTTGCCGTGCTCTTCTGTTCTCGTGTGTTTAGGAAGCTCCCTAACACCTCTTCCTAAGTGATTTATTTTGCTTATTATACCTTCCCGTGCTCTTTTCTCGTCTGTTAAGGAAGTTCCCTAACACCTCTTCCTATGTGATTTATTCTGCTTATTATACCTTCCCGTGCTCTCCTTTTCCCGTCTACAGAAGCTCCCAAACACCTCTTCGTAAGTGATTTATTTTGCGTATTGTACCTTGCCGTGCTCTTCTGTTTTGTCAGTTAAGGAAGCTTCCTAACACCTCTCCCTGAGTGATTTATTTTGATTATTATACCTTGCCGTGCTCTTCTATTCTCTTGTGTTTAGAAAGCTCCCTAACACCTCTTCCTAAGTGATTTATTTTGTTTATTATACCATCCCTTGCTCTTCTATTCTCGTCGGTTAAGGAAGCTCCCTAACAACTTTTTCCAAGTGATTTATTCTGCCTATTACACCGTGCCCTTCTGTTCTCGTCTGTTAAGGAAGCTCCGTAACACCTCTTCCTAAGTGATTGATTTTGCTTATTATACCTTCCCGTGCTCCTCTATTCTCGTTGGTTAAGGAAGCTCCCTAACAACTTTTCCTAAGTGATTTATTCTACCATGCTCTTCTGTTCTCGTCTGTTAAGGAAGCTCCCTAACACCTCTTCTTAAGCGATTTATTTTGCTTATTATGCCTTGCTGTGCTCTTCTGTTCTCGTCTGTTAAGGAAGCTCCCTAACACCTCTTCTTAAGTGATTTATTTTGATTATTATACCTTGCTTTGCTCTTCTGTTTTCGTCTGTTAAGGAAGCTCCCTAACACCTCTTCCTAAGTGATTTA
>NC_136987.1:25896510-25909010 GCF_032717465.1 Coenobita brevimanus | reverse complement strand
TGTCCTGTCCTGTCCTGTCCTGTCCTGTCCTGTCCTCTCTCCTACCTTCCTGTCCTGTCCTGTCTCCTACCTTCCTGTCCTGTCCTGTCCTGTCCTGTCTTCCTGTCCTGTCCTGTCCTGTCCTGTCCTGTCTCCTACCTTCCTGTCCTGTCCTGTCTCCTACCTTCCTGTCCTGTCCTGTCCTGTCTCCTACCTTCTTGTCCTGTCCTGTCCTGTCCTGTCCTGTCTCCTACCTTCTTGTCCTGTCCTGTCCTGTCCTGTCCTGTCTTGTCCTGTCCCACCCCAACCCATCTAACCTAACCCACTTTGAGCCAGCCTATCCCTACCCACCCCAACCCACCCAACCTAACCCACTTTGAGCCAGCCTATCCCTACCCATCCCAACCCACCCAACCTAACCCACTTTGAGCCAGCCTATCCCTACCCACCCCAACCCATCTAACCTAACCCACTTTGAGCCAGCCTATCCCTACCCACCCCAACCCACCTAACCTAACCCACTTTGAGCCAGCCTATCCCTACCCATCCCAACCCATCTAACCTAACCCACTTTGAGCCAGCCTATCCCTACCCATCCCAACCCACCCAACCTAACCCACTTTGAGCCAGCCTATCCCTACCCATCCCAGACCCTATCCACCTGCACGAGTACAAGGAGAGGAGCATGTGGAGTGACGTGGAGGGACAGGTTGACGAAGAAGAAATGAAGGAACGTTGTGGGGTGGATGTGGATATGGGGGAGAGAATGAGGAGAAATACACTGAGGTGGTTTGGACATGTGGAGAGAATGGAGAATGAAAGACTGACTAAGAGGGTGTATGTACAGTAGGTGAAGTGGAGGGAGGGGGAGACCGAGGATGAGGTGGAGGGATGGAGTTGAGAGGTATTATGAGGGAGGGGGAGTGAGCTGGGGAGAGGGCAGTCAAATGGTGGGTGACAGAGCGACATGGAGGCGTTTTGTCTGCGGCCACCTTTTGTGCGATTAGGGCGTCGGGCTATAGATAGATAGATAGACAGATAGATGAGTCCGCACAGATGTAAGTGTTGATCTGATGGCCGGTGTGGGTGTGGGCGTGGGCAGGTGTGGGTGTGGGCGGGTGTGGATATGAGCAGATGATGGTGTAGGCAGGTGTAGGTAAGGGCAAATGTTTATGTGGGTGTGAGCAGGTGTAGGTAAAGGTATGGGCAGGTGTGGGTGTGGTGTGGATGTGAACTGGTGTGCGTGTGTACAGGTTAAGATGTGCACAGATGTCGGTGTATATAGGTGTTGGTGTGGATGTATGTGTGGGCAAAAGTACACATGGGGTGGGTGAGGGGCAGAGATATGTGTAGGTGTGAGAAGGTGTGGATGTAGGTGTGTGAAGTGTGGCTATATTCAAGTGTGGATGTGTGCAGATGTGGGTGTGGGCAGATGTGGGTGTGGGCAGGTGTGGGTGTATGGGGCGGGGCGGTGAGGCAGGGTAAGGCCATACACTCCCAGCCTTAACTAAACCAGCTCGTCTGCCAGTTCCCGTAAAGCATCTGTGTTTACACCGTGTCTGCCGCTGCTGCCTTCCATTCTCTCTCTCCTTGCTGGCTGGGAGCTCCTTGACTGCAACATGCCTAACCCCAACACGCTGATGGTTTTCCAGTGTTGCACGCTCCTCCCTAGGGGGTATATCCATGACGGAAAAAAATACCCTTACTTCCAGCCCTAATGTCTGCCAAACTATAACAGCTGCCGTAGGGAAAATATTAAAGATACACAAGACTCACCAACTCTTCCTGGACCTTGGCCCAGTTTGACCCCGAATGTAATTAGGTGGTCAGGTCACAGCCCAGCATCCCTGTAAAATTAGTCAAAATCGCAGCACTAATTTTCGCGTAAAGTTGTTAACAGACAGACAGACAAACACAAACAGACAAACTGACTGACACCAATACCCGTCCCCGACCCCCTCTGGAGTGGCGACGGGTAATTTAATGGAAAACTAAAACTTGGTGACAGTAAGGCTTTAATGCACAATATTTGCCTGGGTTTATGCGGGGTGCTTCATAAATGGCGCTGACCTAGAAACTCCCCTAGTGGTACCTTATGTGTTGGATGGCTCAGTCTGCTGGTGTGGGCTTGGATGTGTCAGTGAGCATAGGAAATGAATCAAGAGATGGTAGACAATGGTAACGTTTGTGGTCACCCTTTGCAGTGAAATAGACAGGATGACATGGAGGCGATTCGTTTGTGGCCACCCCTTGCGGGATTGAGACGTCTGGCTATAGATAGACTGGTAGACAGAGCCAGGCGTTGGTGGAGTTATTCGCACGGCATGACGTAGCGTGGAGGGTGCGTGTGAGGTCAGTTATTGGCACGGCTGAGGCCTGGCGTCGTGCCACTCACCGCACGTGCCCCTGCCCTTCGTACCCTCAACAGCATCTTACGGGATTCATTGAGGCGTACCCGTGTGTGCACGTGACTTCAGGGTACGTGCTGGATTGATTGAGCTGTATTCTTGTGTGCACGTGACAGGGTACGTGCTGGATTGATTGAGATGTATTCTTGTGTGCACGTGACATCAGGGTACGTGCTGGATTTATTGAGATGTATTCTTGTGTGCACGTGACATCAGGGTACGTGCTGGATTTATTGAGCTGTATTCTTGTGTGCACGTGACTTAAGGACCCTAACACCTCTTCCTAAGCTATTTATTTTGCTTACTATTATACATACTTATTGTACATACTATTAGTTGTGTTTTTATTGACGAAATGAAACTTATTATTTTTATTATATTATTATTATTATTATTATTATTATTATTATTATTATTATTGTTATTATTACACCATACCTTCTCCCTTGTGTTACTTAAATCATTCTAGTATCACCTTATTCTGCATAAATAACCTAGAGAAGAATATTAGCCAGTCGTATCCAAAAATAAATCGGTAAGGAAGAGGTGTTAGGGAGCTTCCTTAGGTTCCGTGCCTTCGAAGCCGACGCCCAAACACCTCATTCTTACCAGTGTGTGTGTGTGTGTGTGTGTGTGTGTGTGTGTGTGTGTGTGTGTGTGTGTGTGTGAGAGAGAGAGAGAGAGAGAGAGAGAGAGAGAGAATTGATAAGTGAATGTGTGTGTGTGTGTGTGTGTGTGTGTGTGTGTGTGTGTACATGACCGTAATTAATTCCAACAGGTTATTTATGCAGCCTCGACAAATGATATACTGTAGATATAGATATTATAAAGGTGAATAAAGAGCTCTAATAAGGAAAATAAATCGCTAAGGAAGAGGTGTTACAAGCCTGCCAGGTGACGCCCTTGACTGGTGACGCCCTAAGCCTGCCAGGTGACGCCCTAAGCCCCACAGGGTAGGGTGTGGTAGGGTAGGGTAGGGTTGAGTAGGGTTGGGAGTGGTAGGGTATGGTTGGATTGGGTAGGGTAAGGTAGGGTGTGGTTGGGTAGGGTAGGGTAGGGTAGGGTAGGGTGTGGTATGGTTAGGGTAGGGTAGGATAAGGTTGGGTAGGGTAGAGTAGGGTAGGGTAGGGTAAGGTAGGGTGTGGTAGGGTAGGTAGGGTAGAGTTGGGTAGGATAGGGAGTGGTAGGGTATGGATGGATGAGTAGGGTAGGGTAGGGTAAGGTAGGGTGTGGTAGGGTAGGGTAGGGTAGGATAGGGTGTGGTAGGGTAGGGTAGGATAGGGTTGGGTAGGATAGGGTAGGGTATGTGATATGGGATATGTGATAGGGTATGGTGTGCTATATAGGTGGGGTATGGTGTGGTATGGGGCAAGGGATGTGGTATGGGGCAAGGGATGTGGTATGGTATGGGGAAATGGCTAAAGGGTATGGTATGTGATATGGGGCAAGGGATATGGTATGGTATGGAGATATGGGTAAAGGGTAATGGATATGGTATGTGATATGGGGTAATGGATATGGTATGGTATGTGGTATGGGCGGGAGGGCGGCATTGAGCAAGGTGGGCGGGGTCTTCTCTCAGGGTTGCCACGTCTAGCTCAGTTGCCAAATCAACTCACAGATCGCTATGTTTGATATTTACCTCTGTACTCTGGTATTATCTCATATTTATTGGAATTTTGGTTTCTGTGGGACTAGTTGATTCGAATTTGTGTCGTTCTCGAGCTGAAGTTGTTAATGAATGATTTTTATAAGCGCTCCATTTTAGTCTTCCCAACCTGATCGTAATTGTCTGAAGTTAGCGAAAATACACGTTGGCGTAAAGAAGCTAAAACTCCCTCGAATGTCGGTATATTATCTTATATTTATTGGAATTTTGGTTTCTGTGGGACTGTTCGATTCAAATTTGTCCTGCTCATACTGGTGTTAATGAAGGATATTTATAAACTCCCCATTTTAAATATCAACACAGGTTAAAATTGTCTGACGTTAGCGAAAAATACACGTTGGATTGTAGCTAAAACTCCCCCGAGTGTAGGTAAACACACACACACACACACACACACACGCACACACACCGTAAATTCGCTGTGAAAAGAATATCTCTACACATTTTTTTTTTTTTTTAAATACCGGCATCTTTTTTTTCTCTCTACACGCAAGGAGTTATCGCTAAACGGAAGTGAATATCGTGATCTAGCGGAAACAGGCAAAATTGGCATCCGAGCTTACAAGTTATCTGTTTCATAACGTACTGAATTTAGATTATATATTGCGCTCTTTATCGTTGTTGAAAGATCGTAACTGATAAGATTCTCCTCTGATATTTATGCCATGAACGATGAAACATGATTAGATGCGCTGTTGTTGTTTTATTTCTGTGATTATGGATGATGGAAGCCAAAGGACGATATTTATGCGATGTAAACATAGCCTTCGGGTGACTGATGGTTAAATCCGATGTTGTTAGATGATGATAATGATGATTACTACTACTACTACAACTACTACTTCTACTACCACTATTGTTGTTATTATTATTATTATTATTATTAGTACGAACGGAGGACATGTAATTGGTGTATGGATTTTTAAAAAGTTTAATTCGTTTTTCCTTCGTCTGTTCATCTTGAGGGTGGAAAAATAATTCTTGCTATCTACAGACGATTTTATGCCGATCATGAGAGAGTTTTCCATCGAGAGAGAGAGAGAGAGATCAGTGGATTTTTCAGTCTGTAGGGGTTACGGACTGCCTTGATAGACTCCGTGATGTGTTTTTGTTATGTAAATAGAATCCTTTAGGGGTAGTAAAAATAATTAATGAGGTGTCGTCGGTTTAAAAGGTAAAAAATTACACTGTTGCATTGAGTGAGTCATGTTCCAACCGTCAGATTTGAAATAGTGGCGAGTGTGCGTAAGTGGTGACGTCTGGCAACCCTTTCATCCTGGCACACTCCTGCCTCTCCCTCCCTCTTTCCCTTCTCTCCCCTTTTCTCTACCCCCCTCCTTCCCCTCAACTCCATCCCACCACCATCACCACTTCTCTCCCCTTTTCTCTCCACTCCCCCTCCACTCCATCCCACCACCACCACCACCACCACTTCTCTCTTTTTTCTCCATCCCTCCATCCCCTCCCACCACCATCACCACTTCTCTCTGCCTTCCTTCTCTCCACTCCTCCTTCCCTTCCACTCCCTCCCACCACCATCACCACTTCTCTCTGCCTTCCTTCTCTCCACTCCTCCTTCCCTTCCACTCCCTCCCACCACCATCACCACTTCTCCCTGCCTTCCTTCTCTCCACTCCTCCTTCCCTTCCACTCCCTCCCACCACCATCACCACTTCTCTCTGCCTTCCTTTTCTCCACTCCTCCTTCCCTTCCACTCCCTCCCACCACCATCACCACTTCTCCCTGCCTTCCTTCTCTCCACTCCTCCTTCCCCTTCTCTCCATCCCACCACCACCACCTTTAGACCTAACACTTGTACAGTATTATACTCTTGTTACCTACCCCTCCTCCTTCTCCTCCCCTTCCCCCTCCACCCCTCTCCTCCCTCCCCTTCCCCCTCCACCCCTCCCCTCCCTCCCCTTCACCAGTCCTAAGCAGTGTTAGTCACTTAAAAGGTTAACGTTATTTTTTTTAAGTATATTTTTACTACCTCAACCCTTCTCCCATTCCTCCCTTCCCTCCATTCCTCCCTTCCCTCCATTCCTCCCTTCCTTTACTCTTACAAAACTTCCCTCCTTCTCATTCAACCACTTCAGTACGATGACTAATACTCTTCATTCCCTCCTCCTCTTCCCCTCCTTTCCTCTTTCCTCCTCCTGCTCACAGCTTCTCCCTCCCATTCACTCCATCAGTCACTTTAATATGATTCTATTGTAATTATATTCATCTGGTGTTTGGTTTTTTCTATTAATTTCTTTTTCCTTCCTTTGTCATTAAAATAATTATGTTACAGGTCGCCACCACCCCCTGCCCCCCTTGACCTCCCTGTCTCTTCCTTCACCTTCCCTCAGCACCTCCCTCCCTTCCCCCTCCTTCCCTCCCTCGCTTCCTCCCCCTCTCTAGCTCTCCCTCGCTCCCTCCCCCCTCTACCCCTCCCTCGCTCCCTCCCCCCTCTACCCCTCCCTCGCTCCCTCCCTCTCTAGCCCTCCCTCGCTCTCTCCCCCCTCTACCCCTCCCTCGCTCCCTACCCCTGTCTAGCCCTCCCTGGCTCCCTCCCCCCTCTATCCCTCCCTCGCTCCCTCCCCCTCTCTAGCCCTCCCTGGCTCCCTCCCCCCTCTACCCCTCCCTCGCTCCCTCCCCCCTCTACCCCTCCCTCGCTCCCTCCCCCTCTCTAGCCCTCCCTCGCTCCCTCCCCCCTCTACCCCTCCACCCCTCCCTCCTCGACTCCCCACCAGTATCACCACCTTGATCATATCTAACACTAGGACCATTAACCACGCCAGGGGGCAGGGTGGCTCAGTGGTAGAGCGCCTGACTCAAGACCGAAGGGTCGAGTCCGCGCCCTGCCCGGATAGCTGCGCTGCTGGGAGAGTTAGGGCTGTCCGGTCACCTAGCGGGGCTAATATGATCGATGAAGGTCTAGCATGGGAACTTCAATTCTCCATTTCTCCTCCCCCTCCCCCTCTTCCTTGCCATCATCATCATCATCCGTGCAGTAACGCCCAACCCACCACAATTCATACACCAAGACACTGGAGGTTAGACAAGGGATATTTTTCACCCCTGACACCGTGGGAGTTCCACCAGGGAGCCTCGGTATACACACTACCACGGCGCCATCTGTCCTGAATTAGTCTTTTTTATGCAAGGAAGAAGGAACCAAAGGCCAGGAGCCCGCAAACCATTCCAAGAAAAAAACAAAATTACAAGAGCCAAATTCAAGATCCGTTCATTTCGAGATGCCTGGACGCAATGCGTTTGAAAGACTGGAGATCATAGGAAGTAGGAAATACAGAGAGGAGACAGTTCCAGAGTTGACCTGTTGCATAAATGAAGGACTGGGAGTAACAGTTAACTCTTGCATTAGAGAGTTGGACTGAAAAGGGATGAGAGTTTGCTGCTAGACGGGTGCTACGCGCCCGTCGTAGTGGTGGAGGGATGCATGCAGACAGTTCAGAGGAGCAGTGACCATTGAAGTAGCGATAGAAAAGAGATAAAGATGCAACAGTGCCGCGAAAAGACAGAGGTTGAAGGGAGCCAGTAAGAGGAGCAGTGACCATTGAAGTAGCGATAGAAAAGAGATAAAGATGCAACAGTGCGGCGAAGAGACAGAGGTTGAAGGGAGCCAGTAAGAGGAGCAGTGACCATTGAAGTAGCGATAGAAAAGAGATAAAGATGCAACAGTGCCGCGAAGAGACAGAGGTTGAAGGGAGCCAGTAAGAGGAGCAGTGACCATTGAAGTAGCGATAGAAAAGAGATAAAGATGCAACAGTGCGGCGAAGAGACAGAGGTTCATGTTACTCCTTAGAGCCCCGCATATGATCGATGAAGGTCTAGCTCAGGGAATTCATTTCTCCATTTCTTCTCCTCCTCCTCCTCCTCCATTCTCTTCTTCCCTCCTCCCCTCCCTCTCCATCTTTCCTCCTCTCCATCACCACCACCCTGACAAACGGCAGCACTGTTAACCCATGTAATGCAGTGACAAATTACGGTTTTGTTCTGTGTGTACGTGTGGGGGTTTGTCGTCTAATAATAATAATAATAATAATAATAATAATAATAATAATAATAATCTATCTATAGCCCGACGCCCTAATCCCGGAAAAGGTGACCGCAGACAAAACGCCTCCAACTTGCTTTGTCACCCACCATTTGACTGCCCTTCCCCCAGCTCACTCCCCCCTCCCCCATATACCTCTCAACTCCATCACTCCACCTCTTCCTCGGTCTCCCCCTCCCTCTTTCTCCCTCCACCAACCTTATAGTCAGTCTTTCATTCTCCATTCTTTCCACATGTCCAAACCACCTCAGTGTATTTCTCCTAATTCTCTCAGTCACATCCACCCCACAACGTTCTTTCACTTCTTTAGAATAATAATAATAATAATAATAATAATAATAATAATAATAATAATTCAGTCGGATTGAACGGGTGAAGGTTATATTCAAGGGGTGGTTGGGGTTTATTGCTCATGTAATGCCACTCAGGGATGAGTGAGGCTGGTCACTCTCATCTTTTAAATGTCAGGACCAACTGCCTAGCCCCGGGCTTCTACGGTCCTCATGGGACAACGTAAAATTGGATGATGGATGGATGGAATAATGATAATAATAATAATAATAATAATAATAATAATAATAATAATAATGTCACCGCCATTGAATTCGATTACTTTCAGCAAATTGTCGCCAGTCAACGATTTATTGAATTTAAAGGGCTATCAGTGTTCGTCTAACCTCCCCAGTTCAAAAAGTTTCACCAGAGCGGAATGTTGATATGGGAATGGCGGGAATTACAAAGAAGAAAGTCCTCTAAAGCTGTCAGGTTGTTCTTTTTATAGTATTTGGTAGCTTTCCCGCTCAAGTTGCTGTTTCGTACAACCATGGACTCTTGACATATCCTTTTGACAGTATACCACTGAGCTCTTATTATGGAGAGGCTATCTCCGCCACGGGCGTGTGGTTTTGGCCGCCATATTGAAACACCGACACTTAAATTCAAATACTTTATTTCCATTAAGCAGTGGTTATTAATAAAGAGACACATTTTGCTTATAATACAAACACATATATGGATGATGATTTTTTTTTTCTGCCTAGTTCAACGAATTATATCGGGTACATTTAGCCAGTGAGTATAAAACAACACCATAGGTTGCTGCAATGCAGAACTTACCCTTTATGGCACTATCCATGTCATGAAACCGCATGTCCAGATTGATAAAGGCCGGTAGAAAGTTGGAAATACCTACAAGAGAGTGTGGACAGAAGAGAAGAGGACATGGAGAGAAAGACTGGAGATAAATGGGCCCGTTTTAATGGCCTCATTCATGGAGGGATACTGGGGAAGAATCTTCCCGCCCCACCCCAGGGGGCAGTAATGTTATAGAATTAGCAACAAGATATATTTCTTGTGAAATGTAATGCCATCTCTCTTTGATGAATTCCTGTACCCAGTTTTGCATCCAGAAGCTGCACAGCTGACCATAGCACTATATATTACGGAATCATCGGCTGCTTTCAAAAACCCAACGAACACCTCAGTTCAAAAACCATGGGCATCAGGCGTGGTGTAACATGGCTGCCGCTACACCAGCGTCGCCCTGGCGGCGGCTACATAAATTACGCTGTGTTACCCATGAGAAAGCCCCTGCATACTATAGAGCTCAGTGCAGTATACACGTCTCACCTTCAACAGTCGTTTTTACTAAAAAATCATGGCCAATGCACTTCTTAGTACTAAGTCGATAAGGAGTGGAAGGTGAGATGTATCTAAAGGAAATTTCAAGATTCCATGGTTGTACTAAATTGCCATTTGTCCACTTTCTTTCCCTCTAGCGCTGTTGTGGGCAAGGACCCTTGTACGGTATGTCGAGAGGTATTTATGACGCGGCACTGAAACGTATTTATGGCCTGCCGCCCCAAACTGTGCCCTGCCGTTACATCACCAGCCACTGCCACCCGCCTTGCCTTGACTATCTATCTATCTATTGCCAGACGCCTCAATCCCGTAAGGGGTGGCCACAAACAAATCGCCTCCATATCGCCCTGTCCCCCGCCATTTCACTTCCCTGCTCCCAGCTCACACCCCCTCTCTCATATACCTCTCCACTCCAACCCTTCATCTCGTCCTCGGCCTCCCCCTCCCTCTCGCCCCCTCCACCTCGCTCACATACACTCTCCTCGTTAGTCTCTCACTCTCCATCCTCTCCACATGGCCAAACCACCTCAGTGTGTTTCCCCTAACGCTTCCTATCACATCCACATCCACACCACAACGCACCTTCACATCCTCATTTGTCAGTCTGTCTCTCCACGTGACTCCACATGCTCCTCTCTATAATAAACAGTGTGGGTGGTGTGAGCAGCATAGATTTTTCGTTACGTTGATCTTGAGGGTAAAAAATGTAGGAAATTAGCAGTACTGTGCGTGAGAGACTGACGAGGAGAGTATGTGAATGAGTTGGAGGGGGGGTGGAGAGGGAGGGGGAGGCCAAAGATGAGATGGAGGGATGGAGTGGAGAGGTATATGAGAGACGGGGGTGTGAGCTGGGAGCAGGGCAGTGAAATGGCGGGGGACAGGGCGACGTGGAGGCGATTTGTTTGTGGCCACCCCTTGCGGGATTAAGGCGTCTGGCAATAGATAGATAGACAGTGCGTGTGTCCGAGGAACCAGCCGTCATTTTTCTTACGTGGGGTTGTACTGCCATGGAGCGGTATTGTGTTGCGGGTAGGAAGCATACTAACACCTCCTCCTTGGCGGTTTATTTCTGATTCTGCTTCATTACACTATTCCTGTGTGTTATCCATGCACTCTATGCCGATGTGAAAGAGATATAGGAAACAAAAATAAAAGGTAGTTTGGAAAATAAATCGTTAAGGAAGAGTTGCTAGGGAGCCTCTACCCAGCGAGAATATATGGCCGTGTTTTTAAACTGTTTTTTCCCTTTTAGATGCATGGGAAAGACATCCATCGCTGGATTGGTAGTAAAATAATGATAATAATAATAATAATAATAATAATAATAATAAGCCTGGCCGCTAGAGGGGCCGGGTCTTCCCTTCAAGCAGCCGAAGTTATTGGAACTTTGACGGAATCTTTTGACCCGTCTCATCAAAAATCCCTTCGCAATTTCTGTTCGTCCTTTTGTAGTTTATTGTCTTAAATATATTTAAAATATCCATGAAAGGTACTGTACAATTTTATTAATACGATTTACAACGATATAGTGATTGTTAAGTGCTATTAATATCTCTTTAAAAGTGTTACCCGTGTCGGCCGAGATGTTAAGCCACACATAAACACAGCAGACGACGTACAGGCGCGATTCCACTGGGGCAACACAGGCAACACGTAGCATGCGATATGCCTGGCTGTCAACATGTATGTTGAATGTGGCATTCAACCAGGAGACATGTTGACTGCGACAAGTCAACATTGTTGTTTCATGCAGCATGCCACATGCCAATGTTTATATTGAATGCCACATAACCTTTCCTACCGATTCAACAAAAACCGAGCCAGTTGTCAACACCATGTAACAGACAGACAGACAGATAGCCTATGTAGACAGAGCTTAACAAAAAACCATACAGGTAGATACCGTGTAAAACACGCACACACACACACACACACACACACACACACACACACACACACACACACACACACACTGCCAACTAACTTATAAAAAGGTGTGAATGTATAGAAAGACGGGTGCTGCGTGCCCGCCGTCAAGAGCAAGGCACGAATGCAAAAATTTTCTGAAGTACCGTATCTTAGCTTAACAAGAGCCAGGGTAGAGAGAATAATGTAACAGAAGAAAGATTTGCTAGTGTTGGCATAGTATTAGGACTGGCGGAGAGAGAGAGAGAGAGAGGGAACGGAGAGAAGAGCAGTAGGGAAGAGAGAGGAGAAGCGAGAAAAGTCGAGAGAGAGAGAGAGAGAGAGAGAGAGAGAGAGAGAGAGAGAGAGAGAGAGAGAGAGAGAGAGAGTGTTCTTGGCTAATCCCCGCAGTGCATCTAGTTTAGCCTGGTTATTTTTGTATTGTTCCAAGCGTATATCCCATAGAACCACAAGTTTTCTATATTCTTCTATAAATTCTACGGGTTTATTCTTGAGACCAATTCATTTTGTTGCTTTCAACATGGAATCCTTCCCGCGACTGGTGGGAAGGCGGGCAACACTAGGCAACAGGCTAAATCTTGTCGCATGCGTCACGTTCTACGGGCAACTTGTTGCCACCTGTTGCATGCCACACAGTCGCATGCCACATGTTGCCTTGTGTTGAACTGGTTGCAACACACTTGGCCAATGCCACACAGTCGCATGCCACATGTTGCCTTGTGTTGAACTGGTTGCAACACACTTGGCCAATGCCACACAGTCGCATGCCACATGTTGCCTTGTGTTGAACTGGTTGCAACACACTTGGCCAATGCCA
>NC_136987.1:25874010-25889010 GCF_032717465.1 Coenobita brevimanus | reverse complement strand
CCTTGTTTTGTGTGTCTGGCTATGTGGAGAGGATGGAGAGTGAGAGACTGACGAGGAGAGAGTATGTGAGTGAGGTGGAGGGAGGGAGAGGGAGGGGGAGACTGAGTTACATGGAGAGACAGACTGACAAATGAGGAAGTGAAGGAGCGTTGTGGTGTGGATGTGAATGTGATAGAAAGCATTAGGAGAAACACACTGAGGTGGTTTGGCCATGTGGAGAGGATGGAGAGTGAGAGACTAACGAGGAGAGTGTATGTGAGTGAGGTGGAGGGGGGGAGAGGGAGGGAGGGGGAGGATGAAATGAAGAGATGGAGTGGAGAGGTGTATGAGAGAGGGGGGGGGGTGAGCTGGGAGCAGGGCAGTGAGTTGGAGGGGGGGAGAGGGAGGGAGGGAGAGGATGAGATGGAGGGATGGAGTGGAGAGGTATATGAGAGAAGGGGATGTGAGCTGGGAGCAGGATAGTGAAATGGCTAGGGACAGGGCGACATGGAGGCGATTTGTTTGTGGCCACCTCTTACGGGATTAAGACGTCTGGCAATAGATAGATAGATAGCTTTATTTTTCAGATTAATGGTCATTTTTCTTTTATGCAATGAAGAAGGAACCAAAGGCCAGCAGCCCGCAAACCGTTCCTTCCAAGAAAAAAACAAAAGTAATACAAAAGAGAGCCAGATTCAAGATCCGTTCATTTCGAGATGCCTGGACACACTGCGTTTGAAAGACTGGAGATCATAGGACGTAGGAAATACAGACAGAGGGAGCCAGTTCCAGAGTTGACCTGTTGCATACATGAGGGACTGGGAGTAACGGTTAACTCTTGCATTAGAGAGTTGGACAGAAAAGGGATGAGAGTTTGTTGCTGGACGGGTGAAGGTAACATTATAAACAGGGCGTCTGAAATATGATTTAAAATGAAGAATTTTATGTATATTCCCCCTGACTCTCTCTCTCTCTCTCACACACACACACACACACACACACACACACACACACACACACACACACACACACACACACACACACACACACACACACACACACACACACACACACACACACACACACACACACACACACACACACACACACACTAAATAAGAATTTCCAATTAGTTTTTACAGCAGAAAAAAATTTTGAGAGGGACTATGTGGAACATGCATATCCACACATACTACCAGATATACAAATAGCAGAAAAAGTAATACAGGAGGAATTAAGTAGATTAGACAGAGGAACAGCAAGTGGTCCTGATGAAATTTCATGTTGGGTACTACGAGAATGTGCAAAGGAGTTAAGTAAACCATTATTTTTAATTTTCAAGAAATCCTTGAGTCAAGGGAAACTACCTGATATTTGGAAAAAAGCAAATATTGTCCCCTTATTCAAGAAAGGAAATAGACAAAATCCACTCAATTACCGACCAGTATCACTGACCAGTGTTGTAAGCAAGGTATTAGAAAAGCTTATAAGAAAAGCTTGGGTAAATCATCTAGAAGAACACAGTATGATAACAGAAAGACAGTTTGGTTTCAGAAAAGGAAAATCATGTGTTACTAATCTGTTGAGCTACTATGACAGAGTAACAAACACAATACAGGAAAGGGAAGGATGGGTGGACAGTATCTATTTAGATTTCAAGAAAGCTTTTGACACAGTACCACACCAAAGACTTTTATGGAAACTGTACCATCAAGGAGGAATTCGAGGCAAACTGTTTTGTTGGATGCAAGACTTTCTCATAAAAAGAGAAATGAGGACAGTACTAAGAGGAAACTACTCATCATGGAAAGAAGTGACTAGTGGAGTACCACAGGGTTCGGTGCTGGCACCAATCATGTTTTTAGTGTATATAAATGATATAAACAGTAACACTGGAAATGAGAGCTATCTGAATATGTTTGCAGATGATGCAAAAATACAAAGGAGAATTACTAACACAGACTCTTGTAAAGAGCTACAAGAAGAATTAAATAAACTTCATGAATGGAGTAATACATGGCAAATGGAATTCAATGTGGACAAGTGTCATGTAATCATGTTTGGTAAAAGTGGAAAAAGACCTGATTGGGATTACAAGTTAGGAAATAAAACCCTATACACATCAGAAAGAGAGAAAGACCTAGGTGTGATCATCAATAACAGACTATCTCCGGCTGACCACATCAGCGAGAAGGTACGGAACATGTATACACTGCTTGCAAATATGAGAATAGCATTCACATACATAAATGAAGACATGCTAAGAAGGATAATAACATCATTCATTAGACCAACCCTGGAATATGCATCAGTAGTCTGGAGTCCTCATCTCAAAAAGCACATAGACAAGATTGAAAAAGTTCAAAGGGCCGCTACAAGATGGATACCAAGCTTAAGGGACCTAAGCTACGAAGAAAGACTAAATAAACTGAATCTACCAACACTACAGGAGAGAAGGAAAAGAGGTGACATGATAATGCTATATAAGTGCATATCAGGGAAGGAGAAAATAGACATAAATGATTACTTAACATATGGAGAAGCATCAGCAAGAGGACACTGCAAAAAACTGCATAAGAAGAGAGGTGATAAAGACGTAAGGAAATTCAGTTTCCCAAACAGAGCAATTGATCAATGGAATGCACTACCGAATGAAATAGTGTGTGCCAAAACAATTCACAAATTGAAGGATATGTACGATAAATATGGTTTAAGACACGGGACAGTACGAGCTTGACTCATTCCTGTAAAGATACAATTAGGTAAGAATTAGGTAAGAACACACACACACACACACACACACACACACACACACACACACACACACACACACACACACACACACACACACACACACACACACACACACACACACACACACACACACACACACTCACACACACACACACCACTCGTCTGTCACAGTCAGTTATTATCGTATCCTAACCCCGTCAGTCCGGAACATTGGCCTTTGAGCCTGTGGTGGGGAAAAAGGATTAAGCCGTAAATCAGAAGAGGGCAAGACACCCATAGCATTTGACAGTCACTGATAGAACGCCATTGTACCGTACAGCATCTGCGTGGAGCTGCAACCCACCTCAGCACTGCAGCTAGGTTGAAGCCCCACGCAGAGGACGGTGCTGTACCATGTTATTACAACGTGGCCTTAATATACTCCTGTACCGTCTGTCTATTTACTTATCTTGCCAGGCTCCTCAATCCCGTAAGGGATGACCACAAACAAATCGCCTCCATGTCGCCCTGTCCCCCTCGCCATTTCATTGCCCTGCTCCCAACTGTGGGTCCTGCTCCACTCCATCCCTGCATCTCATCCTCGGCCTCCCCCTCGTGTGGCATCACCTTCATAAAAAAGGATTCGCCTGTCCCTGTTTTGTCTATTGTGGTATTCGTTGTTGGTGATGTAGGGAACTTGTGGCCTTACTGTCTGATGCACTGATGATATGATGCAACAGGTCAACTCTGGAACTGTCTCCTTCTGTCCTTATTTCCTACTTCCTACGATCTCCAGTCTTTCAAACGCAGTGTGTCCAGGCATCTCGAAATGAACGGATCTTGAATTTGGCTCTCTTTTGTATTGTTTTTGTTTTTTTCTTGGAAGGAACGGTTTGCGGGCTGCTGGCCTTTGGTTCCTTCTTTCTTGCATAAAGAAAGGGGGGGGGGAGGCAATAAGCGGGGAAGCAGACACTGCAGCAGACGATACAAGCAGCTGTGGATGCATACTTACGAACGCGACTGTACATACACACAGCGCCATTGGGTAGTATCATTGATCAGCCCAGATCCACACACACAGGCACACTATGGTTATCCCCTTGTCCTGACTCTGATGTGGTGTTGTAGTGTATTTCCATCCATCCATCATCTAATCCTGTGTTGCCCCATGAGGAGCGTAGAAGCCCGGGGCTAGGCAAGTTGGTCCTGACATTTAAGATGAGAGTGACCAGCCTCATTCATCCCTGAGTGGCATTACGGGAGCAGTAAACACCAACCATCCTTTGGATATAAACTTGCACCGGCTCAATCCGATTCGAGCGCCTTAATTACCCACTAAACCACCAGGCGCCAAAATTTGGTTATATGGTTACCACCCAGCGTCGTACTGTAAATGGTTTCCTGATGTACAGTGTAGAGTTACCCATAGGCAGAAGAGGAAGGAATGAAGGAGAGAAAGACAGAAGAGGGAGTGTAAAGTCACCCGTAGGCAGAAGGACGAGGAAAGAATGAAGGAAAGAAAGACAGAAGAGGGAGTGTAAAGTCACCTATAGGCAGAAGGAAGAGGAAAGAGTGGTGGAAAGAAAGACAGAAGAGAATGGAAGGAAAGAAGTATGGAGGAGAGGAAAGGGCAGACACCTTAGAGCAGCACTACATCGAGTGAGTGGATGGTGAGCGCCCCCACCTATATACGCGTCCTTCTCTCAGTGTAATTGTGTGGTATATAATTACTTGACATACAGGTGTGTCTCTTGATTAAATAACTTCGGGTGACTTACTGATGTGGATGTGACGGAGAGAATTAGGAGAAACACACTGAGGTGGTTTGGACATGTGGAGAGGATGGAGCGTGAGAGACTGACGAGGAGAGTGTATGTGAGTGATGTGGAGGGGAGGAGAGGGAGGGGGAGGCCAAGGATGAGATGGAGGGATGGAGTGGAGAAGTATATGAGGGAGGGGGGTGTTAGCTGGGGGGAGGGCAGGCAAATGGTGGGTGACAGAGCGACTTGGAGGCGTTTTGTCTGCGGCCATCCTTTGCGGGATTAGGGCGTCGGGCGATAGATAGATAGACAGACTCACTGATACCTGGGCCGGTATTCTCGTCGGGTAAGGAAGCTCCCTCTCACCTCTTCCTTAGCGATTTATTTTTGGTTGATTAATATCCGTTGGTACGTTATATATGCAGAGTATGGTAACACTGGAAGAATTTATATAACACAGAAGAAGACAGTAAGGTGTGATATACAAAGAAAATCGCTTAGGAAAAGGTGCTACGGTCCCTGGAATGCACCGTATGAGTTGTATCGATCATGACAAGGCTAGTAACTCCAGTATTAACACGTGAGTTCCAGTGACCCTCTCGTCTGGCGTTACCTGGAATAAATCACTTAGGAATACGTGATAAGAAAAAGATTATTGTGTTGTAATTTGCCTGACTGCTGTGTAACTACTCATCTATCTATCTGTCGAATTTGTAACCAGACCCCTCATTCCCGGAGGGGTGGCCAGAAACAAATCGCCTCCATGTCGGCCTGTCCCCTGCCATTTCTCTGTCCTCCCCCCAACTTACACCTCCCTCTCTCATATTCCTCTCAGCTTCATCGCTTCACCTGATCTTCTGTTTCCCCCTCCATCTCACTCACATACACTCTCCTAGTTAGTCTCTCATTCTCCATCCCCTCCACATAGCCAAACCACTTCAATATATTCCTGTCGCTTTCTGTCATATCCACAGCCACACAATGCTTCTCGTCAGCCTCTCTCTCTTTCTCTCTCTCTCTCTCTCTCTCTCTGTCCACATGCCGCTCTCCAGTAACTCATTTCCATTGCTCTCACTCTTGCCTTTGTGTCGTTCCAACAAGGTCCAAGCTTCGTTTCCATATCTATCAATAAAATGTGTCCATAAATGCGTAGCTACAGGTATAAGTTACGTTGAAATAGATGTATCATATTATTTCATTGGTTTATAAGTGAGGAAGTGAAGGAGCGTTGTGGTGTGGATGTGGATGTGATAGGAGGCGTTAGGAGAAACACACTGAGGTGGTTTGGCCATGTGGAGAGGATGGAGAGCGAGAGACTGACGAGGAGAGTGTATGTGAGTGAGGTGGAGGGGGGGGAGAGGGAGGGGGAGGCCAAGGATGAGATGGAAGGATGGAATGGAGAGGTATAATGAGAGAGGGGGGTGTGAGCTGGGAGCAAGGCAGTGAAATGGCGGGGGACAGGGCGACGTGGAGGCGATTTGTTTATGGCCACCCTTTACGGGATTAAGGCTCTGACAGTAGATAGATAGATAAATAGATAATGTAGCTCTGGTTTCATTGTTTCCCTTGAAGTCTATGTAGTAATGATACCAAAATACTCTGTGTTTAGTGTGTATTTTCAACGCCACCAGAGGTCAGTGTTATGCCGCCTGCCTAGACGTCACTGCCCTGATACCAGCACCTCTTATCAGATGTGTTGATCCCACGGCATTGCTGACTGATAACAGATTATGTGCTGACCTTATCGCTGGCTTGGAGGCGCAAGGGATAGCTTCATTTCCGGTTCTTATCGTATCGTTTATAAAGGCTCCTACATGCCCACAGTCGTCGGTATTGGTCAACTAATGGCGGCTCTTCACGCTGCTCGATCTCTGGCAGCCTTCCTATTCAGTCCCTTATCCCTGAGGTCACGCTGTATGACCGTCCCAGGTCTTTTTCGGTCTGCCTCTCGTAACCCTACCCCCACGTTCACACTTCTCACCTTCCGCACCCAACTGTCATCCTCCATCCTCTCTACATGCACAAACCATCTCAATCAACCTCTGCTCATCACAACTCCAATACACTCCAGTCCCATCCATCATCCCAAACCATCTCAGTCTACCCCTCCTCAACACAACACCAGTACACTCCAGTCTCATCCATCCTGCCAAACCATCTCAATCTACCCCTCCTCAACACAACACCAATACACTCCAGTCCCATCCATCTTGCCAAACCATCTCAATCTACTCCTCCTCATCACAACACCAATACACTACAGTCCCATCCATCCTCCCAAATCACCTCAGTCTACCCCTCCTCAACACAACACTAATACACTCCAGTCCTATCCTTCCTCCCAAACCATCTCAATCTACCCCTCCTCAACTCAACACCAATACACTCCAGTCCCATCCATCCTGCCAAACCATCTCAATCTACCCCTCCTCATCACAACACCAATACACTCCAGTCCCATCCATCCTGCCAAACCATCTCAATCTACCCCTCCTCATCACAGCACCAATACACTCCAGTCCCATCCTTCCTCTCAACTTTTCAGGCGTAAACCTAGCCCCCCCAGGCCGCGCAGTCAAGGACGCACTACACATCCACCTAATCATTGTCATTTCTGTACCTTTGAGCTTACGAATATCCTCTTCCTTTACTGCCCAGGTCTCACTACGACACAGCATTACACTCTCAACACATCTATCTATATGTCTGTTGCCAGACGCCTTAATCCCGTAAGGGGTGGCCACAAACAAATCGCCTCCATTTCATTACCCTGCTTCCAGTTCACAACCCTCTCTCTCATATACCTCTCCACTCCATCCCTCCATCTCATCCTTGGTCTCCCCCTCCCTCTTCCCTCTCCACCTCACTCACATACACTCTCCTCGTCAGTCTCTCACTCTCCATCATCTCCACATGGCCACTCATGCTGCATACAATGATCCCTTAGCACGGAGGGAGAGGCAGCAGCTCCCTCCACCCCTCCACCTCCACCTGCCACTTAAGTAGCTACAGGCCCAGGTGTGTGTGTGTGTGTGTGTGTGTGTGTGTGTGTGTGTGTGTGTGTGTGTGTGTGTGTGTGTGATAAAACATGCATATAATGTGTGCAACAAAGACTTTAAAGAATGCAGTGTGTGTGTGTGTGTGTGTGTGTGTGTGTGTGTGTGTGTGTGTGTGTGTGTGTGTGTGTGTGTGTGTGAGTGATAAAACATGCATATAATGTGTGCAACAAAGACTTTAAAGAATTCAGTGTGTGTGTGTGTGTGTGTGTGTGTGTGTGTGTGTGTGTTATTTAAGTACTGACTAGGAGTGAGTTAGTCCTTCACCATTTCACCTGTTGTTTTCAGAGGCACATTTACTGAGCTTCAACTTGTCAAGGATTTGGTTGGATTTACTTTGTGCAGGCTCGTATTCTCTTGAGGAAGCTCCCTAACACCTCTTCCTAAGCGATTTATTTTGCTTATTGCACCTTACTGTCCTCTTCTGTGTCACATAAATCCTTCCAGTATCGCCATACTCTGCATAAATAACGTGCTGAACGATATTAGCTGGCTGTATCCAAAATAAATCGCTAAGGGAGAGTTGTTAGGGAGCTTCCTCAACCAGGCCTAAAGCTCGTATTCATGTTGGGAAAGGAAGCTCCCTAACACCTCTTCCTCAGCGATTTATTTTTGGATGACAGGTTAATATCCCTTTGTACGTTGTTTCTGCAGAGTATGGCGATATTGGAATAAATTAGGTAACACGGGCAAGGATAGTAAGGCGTAATAAGCAAAATAAATCGCATAGAAAACGGTGTTTGCGAGCTTCCTTAACAAACGATAGTACGGGACTGAGTTGAGGAAGCTCCTAACACCCCGTATTAAGCGATTTATTTTGTTTATTACACCTTACTGTCCTATTCTGTGTTACACAAATCCTTCCAATATCGCCATACTCTGCATAGATGACGTACAAAAGGATATTAACCAGCCATGTCCAAAATTAAATCGGTAAGGAAGAGGTGTTAGGGAGCTTCCTTACCCGACGAGATTTGAGAGAGAGAGAGAGAGAGAGTCAGTCACACAACGCGTTCATTCATCTTTATACCCTTTTTACTGTAACTTGGCTTAAAATTACCCTCCCTCTATCTTGAAAGCTGAGTTGTAACAATAGATTAACACTTATGATGCTAGTCACAAAGAAGTGTCGTGGAAAGGGTGTAGAGCCGTAGTATTGTCTTTTTCTGCCACTGAGCTACGTGAAATAAGCTGCAAAAGGACGAAAATCTGGGCCAAGGTAAGGTGTCAGATTTCGTGATGTTATTTGGCATTCGTTTAAGGCAACTCCCTAACACCTGTTCCTAAGCGATTTATTTTGTTTATTACACCTTACTGCCCTCTTCTGTGTTGTATAAATCCTTCCAATATCGCCATACTCTGCATAGATAACGTACATGTTATTTAACCATATCGAAAAATAAATCGCTAAAGAAGAGGTGTTAGGGAGCTTCCTTATCCGACGAGAATTATGAGCCATTAGGCCCTTGAGGCTGAAGGAGGCTCCCTAACACCTGTTCCTAAGCGATTTATTTTGTTTATTACACCTTACTGTCCTCTTCTGTGTTGCATAAATCCATCTTATATCGCCATACTCTGCATAAATTACGTACAAAAGGATATTAACCAGCCCTATCCAAAAATAAATCGCCAAGGAAGAGGTGTTAGGGAGCCTCCTCAACCGGGCCTAAAGCTCGCATTTTCGTCGCGTAAGGCAGCTCCCTGACACCTCTTCCTTAGCGATTTATTTTTGGATAGGACTGGGTAATATCCTTCTGCACGGTATTTGTGCAGAGTAGGGCGATATTGGAAGGATTTATGTGACACAGGCAAAGGCAGTAAAGTGTGATAAGCAAAATAAGTCGCTTAGGAAATGATGTTAGGGAGCTTCATTACGAGAACACGGTCACTAGAATGACATGGGATTGCTGGACTGAGTCAAACCATGTGATTTGTTAAGTATCTATCTATGTATCTCTTGCCAGACGCCTTAATCCCGTTAGGAGTGGCCACAAACAAATCGCCTCCATGTCGCCCTGTCCCCCGCCATTTCACTGCCCTGCTCCCAGCTCACACACCCCTCTCTTATATACCTCTCCACCCCATCCTTCCATTTCATCCTTGGCCTCACCCTCCCTCTTCCCCCCTCCACCTTACTCACATACACTCTCCTCGTCAGTTTCTTACTCCATTCTCTCCACATGGCCAAACCACCTCAGTGTGTTCCTCCTTGTTATTTTCTTGAAGATTGCAGTGAGAATGCCTTAAGATTTATATAAAAACTAATCGGTTGTGGGAAGGCGTTGAGAATCCGGTACGTAATGTGAGCTTGATGGGAGCCAGGGTAGCAGAGTTCTTAGTAACATTCTTAAGAAGTGCGTAAGATAAACAGGGACCCTTAGAAAACGTGTGTGAGGAATGGCCTTTGGTTTCTTCTTTTTACTAATATTCAGCTCTGCGTGTGTGTGTGTGTGTGTGTGTGTGTGTGTGTGTGTGTGTGTGTGTGTGACAGACAGAATAGAGAGGAAGAGAAAGAGGGGGAGAACTTGTAAACATATGTGATTGTGTGTGTGTGTGTGTGTGTGTGTGTGTGTGTGTGATTGTGTGTGTGTGTGTGTGTGTGTGTGTGTGTGTGATTGTGTGTGTGTGTGTGTGTGTGTGTGTGTGTGTGTGTGTGTGTGTGTGTGTGTGTGTGTGTGTGTGTGTGTGTGTGTGTGTGTGTGTGAAGGGAGAGGTGTTTGGAAGGAATATTTTACCTAATTGACGTCTGAGAATGTTTATAAAGGTGGAGAATGTGTGTGTGTGTGTGTGTGTGTGTGTGTGTGTGTGTGTGGTATCAGTGTTGGACCTTTGGCAGCTGCTCCACCACCACCACCACACTCAAGTCCATCCACCTGTTACACCACCACACTGCTCACACCCCTCCCCCTTCACCACCACCACCACACTCCACACACACTCCACACACACTTGCTGTTCTCCCATCACCACAGCGCTCAGTCATCACTCCCATTCTATCCATTTCACCACCACAATCCACTTACACTACCATTACATTCACTCCTGCACTACACTACATCACACCATCACCACCACCACAACCACTTGCAGCTCTTTCTCCGCCATCACATTCTCACGCCACCACCACCACCACCACTACCACCATCATCATCATCATCATCATCATCATCATCATCATCATCATCATCACCACCACCACCACCACCACCACCACCACCACATACTCCACAATCCACTCCAATTCTTTCATTGCTTTTCTCAATTTCTCACTTCGACACCTGTAGTCATGGGATTAGGAGGGTCTTATCTCCATATCTCTAGCAGTTTGTCCTGCCTATTTTCTGTGTATCTATCTATTGCCAGACATCTTAATCCCGTAAAGGGTGGCCACAAATAAATCGCCTCCATGTCTCCCTGTCCCCCGCCATTTCACTGCCCTGCTCCCAGCTCACACATACCCTCTCTCATATACCACTCCATTCCTTCCCTCCATCTCATCCTTGGCCTCCCCCTCCCTCTTCCCCCCTCCACCTCACTCACATACACTCCACGTCAGTCTCTCACTCTGCCATTGCACTTTTATATTTTATTTTTCATTCTAAAATCGAAATAAAGTACTATTCTCTCTCTCTCTCTCTCTCTCTCTCTCTCTCTCTCTCTCTCTCTCTCTCTCACACACAGACACACACAATGTCGACTTTTAAAAACCCACTTGTGTTGCTGTGAAACATGTATTTCGCCTGGGAGAGACTAACTAGGAGTGCAGGTGTATTATAATGTGGAAATTAATTCGCTAAGGAAGAGGTGTTACTCCAAATGTCTATCGAGAATATGGGTGTTTATCTATTTGTTACACACACACACACACACACACACACACACACACACACACACACACACACACACACACACACACCACGGTGCTATATTTATGACTCTCAATGACCCGTATCCTTGTTGGCTTGAGAGATGTCCTAACACCTTTTACATGGCGACTTATTCTGCCAATTACAATTTGATATTCACTGTTCTAGTTTCAAATTTTTTCACTAGTAACGTATATCCCCCCCCCTTCTCTCTCTCTCTCTCTCTCTCTCTCTCTCTCTCTCTCTCTCTCGTAAGAAATTAGTTAAGTGCTGTAAATCCTTAACACGTTCTATCTAGCGACTTTACTTATATATATATATATATATATATATATATATATATATATATATATATATATATATATATATATATATATATATATATATTTTAACCTCTTGACATCCATACCTTTTTCCTAAACTGAACAAAGCATTCTGGACTTGCTGGAATGAATAGGGAAATGCCATTGTATTTAAGGGGTAAAGCCAGAAGGATGTGATCGTGCCAGATATCATCGCTCAGACGGGCAGGGATGTGGTGATACCTGGTTATTATTATTATTATTATTATTATTATTATCATTATTATTGTTGTTGTTAGTTATTACTACTACTACTACTACTACTACTTTATACTACTACTACTACTACTACTACTACTATTTTTTTTTTACTGCAGGACGATATAATGTATTTGTGAAAGGGTTACCAAGTGTCCATCAACCCCTCCAGTATACAGTAGTTGAGGAAGCTCCGTAACAACTTTTCCTGAGCGATTTACTTTTTTTTTTTTTCTTTTTTTAGATTACATCTTACTGTCCTCCTCTGTATTCCATAAATCCTTCCAATATCGCAATACACTGCCAAAATAACGTACAGAAGGATATCAACCAGCCATATCCAAAAATAAATCATTAAGGAAAAGGTGTTAGGGAGCTTCCTTACCCTACGAGAATGCGAGCCGTGAAAATGACGACAGCCGCTCCCCACAAATAAAAACAATCAGAAATATGGCAAACACTTGAATGAAACTGCCCAGGTGAGTTTGTTTGGTTATTGGAGAGGGTTACCAATGTATGCAATTTTCCAGCCATTATTTTTAGGGGGGGTTAGCCCACTCACCAATTACAAATTCTCAGAAATAGTGAGAGGAGAGCAGATGTGGCTTAAATATCTTAGTCCATGTTGTAGTGCGATGTTTGAGGAGTGTCATTCTCCCAGTGATTCTTGGGGGGTCAGCCCTCGCAAAAATAAAAACGAACAGAAATAGGTGAAAGTAAGCACATGGATATCAACAATATCGGCATATATATCGCCGGATTGGGTATACAGTTTCCATGTTTTCTCAGAATGCACAGGAACAAGCAGCACATCCACTCTATATGTAAACACACGTATATATTGCCATCTTTAACACTGCGCGTCATTCACTGTCGTACTGGGAATGTAACTCATGGCGAGGTGGCAGTCAGATAGTAAACTATAGTACGACTCTGAGGTTGTCATTATCGTACCCTGGCAACCTGCCATTCAAAATTGCGTCCGATTTCGTATCATTATACACGAGTCATTATTATGCACGAATATGTTATACACGAATATTATTATACACGAATCACATGCGTCTCATACACGAAATCAGACACACTTTTGAATGGTAGGTTGCCAGGGCACGATAATAACAACCTTAGAGTCGCGCGCCGCAGCTTATAGTGGCGTATGTGTTTAACCGTGTCGTAAATAGGCATCCATAATGAGAGTCACAGTTGCCAATACTTCCAAATATTAACACTGAATATTATTATGTGTGTTCTAACTTTGCATTCTCTTTCATTTTCCAGGTAAGAAATATGCTGCGTTGAAGTCCGTATACCAAAAGTGCATATATTAAGTGTTCCCTGTATTTAGTCATGCCATGAAATGATTGTAAGAGTGATTGGATGACTGATTGGTGGAATGATTGTAGTGGTGACTCATAGATAAAGAGTGTCACTTGCTTTATCTGTTTCACGACACTCTATTGCTCAAAAGTAGCCTAAGAATATATATTAATGCATCCTAACCACGTAATACTAAATTATTGCTCAAAAGTAGCATAAGAATATTGATGCATCCTAACCACGTAATAGTAAAGCCTTTATTGCTCAAAATTAGCAGATGCTTTGCACGAGACGACAGGACTGTGTGTGTGTGTGTGTGAGGTAATACAACAAAAGGGTAGGATACACTCTCTCTCAGAAGAGTAGGATACACACACACACACACACACACACACACACACACACACACACACACACACACACACACACACACACACACACACACACAGTTGCAGCTTTATCTCTTTTCTATCGCCACTTCAATGGTCACTGCTCCTCTGAACTGTCTGCTTGCATCCCTCCACCTCTACGACGGGCGCTAGCACCCGTCTAGCAGCAAACTCTCGTCCCTTTTCTGTCCAACTCTCTAATGCAAGAGTTAACCGTTACTCCCAGTCTTTCATTTATGCAACAGGTCAACTCTGGAACTGTCTCCCTCTGTCTGTATTTCCTGCTGCCTATGATTTCCAGTCTTTCAAACGCAGTGTGTCCAGGCATCTCGAAATGAATGGATTTTGAATTTGGCTCTCTCTTGTATTTTGTTTTTCTCTTGGAGGGAACTCTTATTGCGGGCTCATGGCCTTTGGTTCCTTCTTCCTCGCATAAAAAAGACACACACACTCTGTGTGCGTGTGTGCGTGCATTGGGACGCCAGTAGGACATAGGGTGACTGGCGATGGTCGATATATTGATGGATTTGTGGCGGGGGGAGCGAGGCGGGTGAGTCACGGGGCGGCGGGAGGTTTGTCTGAGGAGTGGATGGTGCAGGTGTACACTCGTGACTCATATACCTTGGCGCAAACAAATTCTACAAAGCGATTTAACACCGACAGAAAGTATGTTGTCTGCAGTTGCTTCACCTTAACTTGGCCCAGATTTTCGTCCTCTTGCAGCTTATTTCACGTAGCTCAGTGGCAGAACAATGCTACGGATCTACATTCATCTAATAGCACTTCTTCGTGACTAGTATCATAGTGCTACTCTACTGTTATAGCTAAGATGGAGAGGTGGCAATATTAGGCCAAGTAAGAGTGAAGAGAGTGTAATTGGAATCTCTCTCTCTCTCTCTCTCTCTCTCTCTCTCTCTCTCTCTCTCTCTCTCTCTCTCTCAGAATTCTACTTCCTAGGGTAAGAACAAGGCAGGTATTTTCCCTAACACTTATTCCTTAGCGATTTATTTTCCGAACTAGTCATTAATATCCTCATTTTTGCTTCTTTCGTCTTTTTAGCGTCAACATAGATTGCATGAATAACACACAAGAATATAGTAAGGGAGCAGAGTCAGGAATAAACCGGTAAGGAAGAGGTGTTGAGGTACTTCCTAACCACACCAGAATACCGCCCATGGAAGCCTGAGGAAGGTGTATGGTGTGGATAGAAAGCAACGTGGAGGCGATTTGTTTGTGGCCACCCATTACGGAAATACCTCTTCCTTACCGATTTACTTCTCTGCCTTATTAGTATATTATTTTATTTTATTCATGCAGTCTATGTCATTATTAAACAG
>NC_136987.1:25861510-25869010 GCF_032717465.1 Coenobita brevimanus | reverse complement strand
GACTGGGGGGTGACCCCCCTAATGTACTGAGGCATGTTATAGGACCCACCTGACACTGACCCCCCTACCGCTGACTGGGGGGTGACCCCCCTGATGTACTGAGGCATGTTATAGGACCCACCTGACACTGACCCCCTACTGCTGACTGGGGGGTGACCCCCCTGATGTACTGAGGCATGTTATAGGACCCACCTGACACTGACCCCCCTACCGCTGACTGGGGGGTGACTCCCCTGATGTACTGAGGCATGTTATAGGACCCACCTGACACTGACCCCCCTACCGCTGACTGGGGGGTGACCCCCCTGTTGTACTGAGGCATGTTATAGGAGCCACCTGACACTGACCCCCTACTGCTGACTGGGGTGACCCCCTGATGTACTGAGGCATGTTATAGGACCCACCTGACACTGACCCCCCTACCGCTGACTGGGGGGTGACCCCCCTAATGTACTGAGGTATGTTATAGGACCCACCTGACACTGACCCCCCTACCGCTGACTGGGGGGTGACCCCCCTAATGTACTGAGGCATGTTATAGGATGCAGACTTGAAAGATGCACCTTTAGGTTTGGATTTCATGTCGATGTGACGAACTGGAAACGAGTTAGGCGAAAAAACGATTATATATATATATATATATATATATATATATATATATATATATATATATATATATATATATATACCTGGTATATATTGGTCCTTCAGCCTGGGCCTTGGCCCAATTTGGCCCCAAAGGTAATCAGGTGATCAGAAGGTCACAGCCCATCATCCGTGTAACTTCAGTCAATATCGCACCAGTAGTTGTCGCGTAAAATCGTTAACAGATAGACAGACAGATTAACAAAGAGACAGTAGACAGTCGGACAAACCGAGTGAAAATAATACCCGTTCCCGAGGTCCTCCGGGCGGCGACGGTAAATTTAAGTGTATAGTTGGTGACAGCTGACCTTGCTGAAAGTTGTCAGCTCTAGTGGAGTGAGTGCTGACGAGAGCTGCTAGTCTGAATGAATGGCTGGTGAGAGAGAGAGAGAGAGAGAGAGAGAGAGAGAGAGAGAGAGAGAGAGAGAGCGAGCGCGAATATTCTGGAACTTATTTTCACTAACCGGGCCTAAAATTGCCGCCTCTCCATATTCAGTACTGAGCAATAACGACAGCGTAAAGCTAGAATATGATGCTAGTCACGAAGAAATGCTATGGAAAGGACTCTGGTGGGTAGTCCTGTCTTTTCCTGCCATCCAGTTACATGAAATAAGGTGCAGAAGGACGAAAATCTTGGCCTTAAATATAAAAAAAGGAACGTATGTGCTTTTCCTATTGTTTTATATCCCCGATGCCACCAAAGACTTGACATCTATCTATCTGTCTATCTATCTATAGCCCGACGCCCTAATCCCGCAAAGGGTGGCCGCAGACAAAACGCCTCCAAGTCGCTCTGTCACCCATCATTTGACTGCCCTCTCCCCAGCTCATTCCTTCTCCCCTTCCATAGATTCCTCCTTTCCTCTTTCCTTCCTTCCTCCCTCCTTTTCTTCTTTCCTTCCTCCCTTCCTCCCTCTTTCCCTTTCCTCTTTCCTCCCTCCCTCCCTTTCCTCTTTCCTTCCTCCCTCCCTCCCTCCCTCCCTCCCTCCCTCCCTCCCTCCCTCCCTCCCTTTCTTCTTTCCTTCCTCCCTCCCTCCTTCCCTTTCCTCGTTCCTCCCGCCCTCCTTCACTTTCCTCTTTCCTCCCTCCCTTCCTCCCTCCTTCCCTTTTTTCCTCCCTCCCTTCCTCCCTCCTTTTTGCTCTTTCCTCCCTCCCTCCCTCCCTCCCTCCTTCTCTTTCCTCCCTCCCTTCCTTTCTTCCCTCCCTCCCACTCTCCCACCTTTTATAATGTGTTACAACTCTCACACCTGTAATACAAACAGGTGTGCGTTTAATACCAGCAAAGGGACACGTCATGATGATTGTCAGAGAGAGAGAGAGAGAGGTGAAATCCGTGGCCAAATCTCACACGCCGCCAACATTACTTCTCCTGCAATACCTTTCTTCACAGGGAGTATTCGTCCCATACCCGTCTCATCCTGCATCACCATCCCCCACCATTTTAACTCATCCCCACCCACTTACAACCCCCTCCATCTGTGTTTAACTCCACCATTTTTGACCTTACTCTTACCATCCTAGCTACAACACCCGCCTTCACAGGGTATACTCCCCCTGTCATGCCCCAGCACACACCGCCATCCCACCCCATCCTGCCCCGCATCCACCCCATCCATTGCAGCTTTAATATGAATAGTTTAAAGAAAGTTATTTAAGTTGTGGGGTGTTTTGCAGTGTCCATAATCAGAGGATGTGCTTCCCTTGTACCTCACTGCCCATCCTCCCAGTCCATCTCATCCACTCACATCCTTACCATCCATCATCCCAGCCCATCCTGTCTACTCACCTTCTCACCACCCATCATCCCAGCCCTTCCTGTCAACTCATCTCCACACCACGCAATCATTCCAGTCCATCCCGTCTACTCATCTCCACACCACTCCTCATCCCAGTCCATCCCGTCTACTCATCTCCACACCACGCCTCATCCCAGCCCATCTCATTACTCATCTCCACACCACTCCTCATCCCAGCCCATCCCGACTACTCATCCTCACCTACCCACTCCCGGAAGACTGGTATCGAAGTGTCTCGAATCTGTCACGCTGATATAGTTCTTTCACCTCAACTTGGCCCAGATTTCCGTCCTTTAGCAGCTTACTTCACGTAGTCAGCTCTGGAACTGTCTCCCTCTGTCTGTATTTCCTACTTCCTATGATCTCCAGTCTTTCAAATGCTGTGTGTCCAGGCATCACGAAATGGATGGATCTTGAATTTGGCTCTCTTTTGTATTTTTTTTCTTTGAAGGAACGGTTTGCGGGCCCCTGGCCTTTGGTTCCTTCTTTCGTGCATAAAAATAAAAAAAGCCCAGTGACAGAAAGATAATCCAGTGGCTATTCATCCCTTCCAAAGCACTTCTTCATGACTATGACGCTCTGCATTCAGAGAGATGGCAATTTTACGTCAGGTTTGAGTAAAAGGAGTGTAGTGCTGATTTTTAGCGCCAGTTAATATGAATGGTTTGAAGCGATGTGCATAAATATCGTGGATCTGGAGAGATGTGAAAGGATCTTATATACTTGCCTGTACAACATATTATTAGTTCTCGCCTTCATGTATGCAACAGGTCAACGCTGAAACTGTCCTCCTCTGTATATCCTACCGCTTATGACCTCCAGTCTTCAATCGCAGTGTTTCCAGGCATCTCGAAAGAACGGATCTTGAATATGGCTCTGTTATTTTGTTTTTATTTTTTCTTGGAGGGAGCAGTCATGTTGGCCTCTTGCCTTTGGTTACTTCTTCCTTGCTTTAAAAAAAATATTCAGGACTTCAATCTGTATGGCACGTACCAACATAGAGTTGGTATGGTGGGCCAAAGATATTAAAAAAAGATTATACTGGTACCGAAGCTGACTAAAGTAGGCCTAACCTAAACTGATTTACATTATTTATGTTTGAACGTGATTCAATTGAAGTAGATTGCCTAGAATTTATCGCAGCCGATCTGAATGGATGTGAATAAACTCGAAATTTCTAGAATGAACCTCCCGGGCCTGAATTACTATGGCAAGGCATGACTGAACTGAAGACCCAGAATGGAGTTAGCTATGCCTGTATTACCCTAACTGTACTGAAACAGGTGAGACCATACTGCTTGTACTCTAACCTGGACCAAAACTGCCATCTCTCCCTCTTGAACGCTGATTTGTAAAAACTAATTAGTACTGAAATATGATGTTAGTCACAAAGAAGTGCTATGGAAAGGCTGTAGAGCCATAGTACTGTGCTTTTCGTCATTTGTGCTGCAATAACCTGGCCCAGATTTTCGTCCTTTTGCAGCTTATTTTGCATAGTTCAGTGGCAGAAAAGGAGTATGCTGTGGCTTTGCATTCCTTTCATACCACCTCTCTTTGACTGGCACCATAATCTGCCGTCAATCTGTTCATACAACTCAACATTCGAGACGGAGAGATGGGAATTTTAGGCCAACTTAGAGTGAAAAGAGTATAGTAGAGATAATTCAGACTAGATTGACTGGCTTTAAATTGAGCTGATTGGCCCTAAGTACTGACTGACTTGATGGGATTGGATGCAGAGGGTCTGAGTGGATCTTCATTGGGCTAAATTGATCAAATTGAACATGGATGGAGCAGAATTTACTGTAATGGGGTGGAGGGATGGAGTGAGAGGTATATGAGAGAGGGGGGTGTGAGCAGTGAAATGGAGGGGGACAGGGCGACATGGAGGTGATTTGTTTGTAGCCACCCCTTATGGGATTAAGGCGTCTGGCAATAGATAGACAGATAGATAGGGTAGAACTGATTTAGGTGGGTAATATGCCTGAGTTGAATATGGCTGGAATGACTTGTAAGACTGGAGTTAGTATCGCTTGAAGTGAATGACTTGAATATACTGTGACCTAACTGGGCTGGGATGCTTACAAAAGGAATAAATGAATCTTCTGTGTATCTATCTATTGTCCGACGCCTTAATCCCGTAAGGGGTGGCCACAAACAAATCACCTCCATGTCGCAATGTCCCCCTCCATTTCACTGCCCTGCTCCCAGCTCACACCCCCCTTTCTCATATACCTCTCCACTGCATTTCTCCATCTCATCTTTGGCCTCCCCCTCCTTGCCCCCCTCCACCTCAATCACATACACTTTCCTCGTCAGTCTCTCACTCTCCATCTTTAATAAGTCGTGTAAATTGACCCCCTTTACTAATATATATCAAATTCACGCCAGAAATTAACACGTCATATCCACTTGTTGTGATGGTTATGTTGGTGGTGATGACAGGTGGTGGTGATAGATAAATTCAAACACCGGGGCATCTGACAGTAGATAGATAGATAGATAGATAAATTCAAACACGGCTCCCCCGCCAAACACCAGGGAGAGAAAGCCTCTGAATATGCAGGGTCACAGGCTGTCGCTGGCTTGGGTGAGGGCAGCTGGGTGGCGGCAAGGCACACTTATACTCCTCAGGGTTTTAAAAATCACAGATTTTTTTTTTTTTAATCAGAGAAATCGATTTTTTTAATTTAAATCAGATTCTTTAATTTAAATCAGATTTTTAAAAAATTGACTTTTTTTTTTTTTTTTTCTTTTCCAACCCTGTTCGTGCCTTTGGGAATTGTGTCAGAAGAGTACCATACTGGGTGTTTTTTCCCGCCACTGCTGCAGTGCGTCCATTAGGCAGGATTATATATCACTGTTCAGATAAACAGACTTACAAAATTGAAAAAAAATGTGAATGGGAAGTGGCAGTAAGGCAGTGCACCACAGGCAGCACTTGGTGGTAGGGCAGTAAGGCAGTGCACCACAGGCAGCACTTGGTGGTGTGGCAGTAAGGCAGTGCACCACAGGCAGTACTTGGTGGTAGGGCAGTAAGGCAGTGCACCACAGGCAGCACTTGGTGGTGTGGGGCAGGGTACTCACACTGTCAGGTACTGAAGATTGCTGCCAACTTGTCTTTTATATTTTGTCAAATCAGGATCCTAATCATTCGACTGAATCCTGTTACTGTGTATTCCAAGAAGAGTTTAGTTCATATGTTAACAATGAGTATGATCACATTTATTTTATTATCAAAGAGCCTTCTTTCCTCTGTTGGTTAAGAGTTGCCTTATAACAAAAGGCAGTGACTGGTGCCTGACTTGATCAGGATCAGTACAGGAAGAGTACAGGCCCAGCAGACTTGGTGCAGCTGTACAATACACTGCCATTACATTCTCTGTCTTCAATTTTACTGTATTTACATTTAAGAAAATCCATTTTGATTTAAATCATGATTTTTTTCACAGATTTCAATCGATTGAAATCATTTGCTTTAAATCATAACAAGCCCGATACTCCTTTTATTTTAACTTGATCGAAAGCTTCGTCCTTCTTCTGTTTGGTCTGTGTAGCTCTGTGGCAGGAAAGGATAGTATTTCGTCTCTACATCCTTTACACAGCGCTTCTTCGTGACCAGCATCATATTCCAGTGTTAATCAAAGCATTCAGGATGGAAAGATGGCAGGAAAACTACTGATAATAATGATGATGATGATCATGGCAAGGAGGAGGGAGAGGAAGAGGAAGAGGAGGAAGGGGAGAAGAAGCAGAAGAAGAAAAAGAAGGAGGGGAGGAGGAGGAAGAAGAGAAAAAGGATGAGGATGAGGAGAAAGAAGAAGAAGGGGAGGAGGAGGAGGAGGAGGAAGGGGAAGAGAAGGAGGAGGAGGAAGAAGAAGAAGAAGAGGAGAAGAAGGAGAAGGAGAGGAAGAGGAGGTGGAGGAAGGGAAGGAGAAGGAGAAGGAAGACGAGGAGGGAAATGAATTAATGTTTTGTATGACGATGATGATGATGATATGATGAAGGTAGAAGCTCATATTTTTGACGATATAATAATAATAATAATAATAATAATAATAAAAATAATAATAATAATAATAATAAAATAATAATAATAATATTAGTAGTAGTAGTAGTAATGATAATAATAATAATAATAATAATAATAATAGTAGTAGTAGTAGTAGTAGTAGTAGTAATAATAATAATGATGATGATGATCGGTCTGCTTCTTCTACTTCCATACTCTGACGACAATTCACGTTAATATGCTCTCTCTGTCTCTGTCTGTCTGTCTCTGTCTGTCTGTCTGTCTGTCTGTCTGTCTCTCTCTCTCTCTCTCTCTCTCTCTCTCTCTCTCATCAAGATGTCACAGGGAAGCCCCTGTTATGCTGAAGCCATTGTTTGTAGTTGGGAGAGACAGGATGAGTCTAATTGCGCGTTGTTGGGCTTCATCCCCACTATTATATTTATTAATATCAAAATAACCGGGGCATAAGGGCTTGTATTCCCAGCGGTTAATGGAGCCCCCTAACACCCTTACCTGGACGATTTGTTTTGTTATCCGTCCCCGCCCCGGAGGGGCTCGGAGATGGGTATTGTTTTCACTCGGTTTGTCTGTTTGTTTGTTCGTCTGTCTGTCTGTCTGTCTGTTAACAGCTTCACGCGCAAACTACTGGTGCAATTTTGACTAAAATTACAGGGATGATGGGCTAAGATCCTCTGATCACCTTAGTACATTTGGGGCCAACTTGGGCCAAGGCCCAGGCTGTAGGCCCAATTTTTTTTTTTTTTTTCGCCACAACTCGTTTCCAATTCGTCATATGGACATGAAACCCAAACCTAAAGGTGCATCTTTCAAGTCTGCATCCTATAACATGCCTCAGTACATCAGGGGGGTCACCCCCCAGTCAGCGGTAGGGGGGTCAGTGTCAGGTGGGTCCTATAACATGCCTCAGTACATCAGGGGGGTCACCCCCCAGTCAGCGGTAGGGAGGTCAGTGTCAGGTGGGTCCTATAACATGCCTCAGTACATCAGGGGGGTCACCCCCCAGTCAGCGGTAGGGGGGTCAGTGTC